>NC_057798.1:250570858-250626343 GCF_018294505.1 Triticum aestivum
TTTGGCGCATGGTCGATTTAGTGCAGTCCCACGTGTCAGTGAAGAGGCAAGCCGAAGCGCGTTCCGTCTGTGTGAGCCATGTGCAGGACCGAACGTGTGTGGGGTGCAATGCGACCGCGACAGGAGTGTTGTGAGTGTACCACCTTTTTTCCTTTTAAACTAGGTGCTTCGCCCCCTAAAAAATGTTGCTTCACGTGATCCATCGATACTACTACTAGTAATCCAGTAATCCCGACTAAAACGGCGTAGCCGGGTCTTTTCCTACGCGATATGCTGGGAGGTTGGCTTAGTTGGGTTTTTTAGATTTGTCTCGGTTCAATAAAAAGCAGAATTGGTGATGATGGTGTGCCTGTCATCCTGCAATATAGGTCGTCCGATCTATATCTAACGGATAGGAAGGAAACTATGACAATTTACCGCACTCCTCTCCACATTTGCAGATAAGCTTTCCCTCGTTCATCCTTTTCTCCCACAAGATCTTGATCTTCCGTGCAACGCACGGACATCTTGCTACTACTCCTACAATATGTATATTATTGTGAAAGTTCATATACACCGGCCGAGATTAATGCAAACAGAGTAGATTTTCATTACATTTCGAACTTTTATAGGACAGAAAAATAAAAGAAACCCGACCCTAAACCTATTCTACGGCGGCGACCGACGTCCTCCATCTGCGATCTCTATGTACGGGGGCGGGGTTCAAGACCCGTGAAGTGAAGGTGCAGTCTCCGGCGAGGAAAAGTAGAACACGGGATACGGACTGGCCAGTTGGCACACCATGCCCTGCCGCCTCCCATGCCCTACTCATCCTCGGTGGTGCCGGACGTTGGATGGAGGCAAGTAGGACGCGTGGTTGACGATGCTCCCATCATCGGCCGCCAGCGTGGCCACCGCTTGTGCGGTCGCGTCCACGTTCGGCTACGCCGCTATTGCGCCGCGAGAGGCGACTTGAGCGAGGGCGGCGACCTCGAGCTTCATCCCCGAAGACAAGCTCTCCCGCAGAGCGTTCACACTTGTGGTCATGGCGGATGTGGTGCCAGGTAGGAGGACGATGTGTTATGGTGTGGAGGTTAGCTGGGCGTTGCCGCTTTAAGTAGCGCATTCCGGTGAGGCCAAGCGTCCGGGTGCGTCATTAAGTCGCCGGAGTTGGTTCCTCGGGCACCGAGCCTCTTAACGACGACATACGAACGGACGGCATGAATGCGGGCAGCTGGCACCGGCTGGGAACGCACCGCGCGACGGCGCGAGGGACGAGGGCTTTGGTGTGACAGGGTAGTCAGCTGCGGTCGTGGCAACGTTGGAGATGCCCTTTGCTCAAATGCGATCCCCGCATGTCATTGAAAAATCAAGACGACCCGGCATGGTCTCAGGTTCAGAGGATGCAGTTGGCCGCGCTACACCACTCCGCGGACGCGTTGCGGCGCCCCGTGCATCCTCGACGAGCCGGGTGTTGGGGTGTGTTTGGATTGTGGCCAAAGTGCACCTTACCAAAATTTTGGTCATGACCCAAAGATTGGTCTTCGTTTGGATGGTTGCCATTTCTTTGGCATGCCAATGAACTCTAGCCAGCTCTAGTTCATTTTTCTTGCCAATGTCGGCCAAATCATGGGCAACCGATACCTCAACCAAAATTTTGGCTACCCAATGCTTTCATGGGGCAACCTTGGGCACAAACCAAACATACCGTTGGTCGTGCCACAACACTAACGCCACCCTCGGCACACTGAAACCGACCGTGTCTATCGATGATATGAGCATGTCGCTCACCGCGGTCGCTGTGTCCAGAGGCGGTGCTGGAGCTGCGCCCCGTTGTTGGCCCCAATGACCCACATGAAAGGTTGTCTGTGGCGAGGAGGTCGTGGGTCAGCTCCTCCATTGGACTAGTCTGCGCTACGTCGTCCCGACGGGTGTGCCCCACATGTCGGTTTCCCTGTTTTCCCGGCCATATTCAAGCATCAGTGCTCCGCGTTGCGCATTTGGCCTTTCACTATGTAGGCCAAGCGAGACAACTTATTGTTTATTTGAGCCGTTCAAGTGTAATCATGTGGTGTTTGCTTATTTCTCATTCCTCTCCAACCCTCTTCTCCATCGATCATGTCGCCCTCCAGTCGAGTCCATCCTCCCGCATGCCACATTTGAACATTCCGCCAAATATCATTCGCATGTACCCACCCTAGTCAGCTTTCAATAGATCTCCGGACCCCGAGATGAAATCGAGAGGGAACGAGTGGGCGCATGTAATACCTAAGGCGGATTCAAAATTTTGAACCGGTGATCATAGCATCCGCAAATCATATATAAAGGGTATTCAATGTTCGTTTCGTTTTTGAACGTACAATATACTCCCTCCTATCATTTCTACTTTACATATAAGTTTTATGTGTAGTCAAAGTATCTCTACTATGATAAAAAAGGTATCAACATTCAACAACGCCCAATCAATATTGTTAGATTCATTCGTACTCCTAGATTTGTACTCGAGATGGTTTCCAATTTGACTATTGACAAGATTAATAGTACTCCTTTCACATAGGTGAGTAAGTCATCTTAGGCTGTGCACCGTGACCGAGGATGGGAAAATGAGAGACATTAATGTTTATTTGCTAATTAATAGTATTGCATGCAATGAACTAACCACTGCATGTCATGTTTGATATTCTCAGGTCATTAAAAGCATGCACACCCTCATCTCTTATTGGTTCATATGTCAAGAAACAACAAACGAGGTAGAAGTTAATGCACCGCGCCTACGTGTTTTGGGATTATTTGGTTTTCGTAAGATGACTTACACACCTAGACGGAGGGAGTACATGAGATGTATAATGTGAAAATTATATCATTGGAAACTCCTTTCACATACGAAATTGACCTGCTTTGTGTAAGTTGCATGTCATATATTATTACTCTAACATTTGGTCAAAGTTAGCCTCGAAAAACGCATTAGACCTGTATGCTTCGTGTAAGTTGCACGTCATATATTATTACTCTAACATTTGGTCAAAGTAGTATAGTGGAAGTGGATCCTCTGACGTAGGTATCCCTGCCTTACCCTCCCTTTCGGTCACTTACTAGCGGACCCCATGCTTGCTAGGCCCCGCATGTCAGTTACTCAATGGGTTCAACCACGTCAGGGGATCCTCATCCGTAGTATACTCCCTCTGTTTTTATTTACTCCGCATAAAACAGAGGGAGTGGTGGTATAATAAATGACGTGGGCGGGGGAGGGGGAGGGACGTCGGTTTGCTCTCAACTGTGGTCCCACAAGCGAGCGAAAATGCAAGACGAAGCGCATTCCATTCGGTGAGTGACGTGGAGGGTCTAGCGTGCCGGGCTGCAACGCGAACACGACAAGAGCGATGTACAGTCAAAACCGATTGAACGGTCGTCACCGAAACCACTATTCACACCAGAAGCTTCGCTGCTCGGCCTACGCTAGCCACTGCCCTAAAACCACACCAAATCTCTAGCCCATTCCCCCACCTTTCGATCCCCTAGCCCGCATCAAGCGTCCCCTAGTTCGCCCGAAAGCCATGGTGCGCCGCAAGATCACTTACTACAAGATGCTGACACCGGAGCATCGTGCAGAAATCGCGGCGGCGGTCGGCGCCACAAACCTCCGTTCCCAAGCTCGCTTTGCGGCGGGCCAATCCCCGAGTTCTCTGGAGCCAAGCTAGCTGATCCAATGTTCACTGCGGAGGTCGCAGCGCAAAAGGCCCCCGATGGGTATGAAACAATGGACGTCGACACTTCGTGCCGATGTCCGAGTCCCCTATGGTGCAGGCGGACCAGCGGTTCAACATGGCGATACTAAAGGAGGACCTGGAGGCAGAGGCTCAACTCAACGCGGAGCGCGCGCATGCCGCTGCCATCGAGGCTCTCCTGCAGGCGGAACCGGATGTCGCGGATGTGAACCGGGTGACGGAGGCTCAACTTGGGGCGGAGCGCGTGGATGCCACTGCCATCGAGGCCCTCCTGCAGGCGGAACCGGACGTTCTGGACATGAACCGGGCGGTAGAGGCTTGACTCGACACAGAGCGTGCAGATGCCGCTCTCATCGACGCCCTCCTGCAGGTGGAACCGGAAGTCCTGGACTTGAACCGGGCGGCGGAGGCTCGACTCGACGCAGAGCACGCGGATGCCGCTCTCATCGACGCCCTCCTGCGGGCGGAACTGGAAGTCCTGGACTTGAACCGGGCGGCGGAGGCTCGACTCGACGCATAGCGCACGGATGCCGCTGCCATCGAGGCCCTCCTGCAAGTGGAACCGGACGTCCTCGACTTGAACCGGGCTGTGCTCTCGTCCGTGCAGAGCGCCCGCATGCTCCGCTTGAACGAGTAGCTGGAGGCCGAGGACAACCACGGTGCAGGGACACACGTCGGCAGCGACGGCTGGTTCGCGCCAGCAGCCAAAGACGATGAGGCCATCTCTTTCCGCGAGCAGTGCTAGTTTTTCTTTATGTTGTTGTTTTTATGGATCTTTTGGTGTGTAAAAACATACTATTTGTTATGCAAGTCGCCTGACTTGGGTCAGTCTACCATTTTAGGCGGTTGGATGAATATCCTACGTCTCCTAACCTTCTTTCCTTCTTCCTCACCTCTTCTTCTTCCCCAACAGACCTCCACACGGGCCGTACAGATACTCCGGTTGGATAAACATACTCTATGAACGAAAATTATGTGTCAGCGATAGGATGGCTGAGTTTGGTTTGTTCACATGCGACAGCACATGTCAGTGAGGGTGCGTTCCCTTGGTTGGGTTTGCGGCATGCAGGAGCGACTGTGTGAGGGTGTGGTGCGACCGCGGCGTGCAGGAGCGACCGTGTGAGGGTGCGGTACGACCGCGACAGCCATGCGCAAGTGTATCTCCTTCTCATTTTGAAAACTTTAGGCAAGCTTGGCAGAAATGTGTGGCGAAGTTTGGCAATGCAAGGCCTAGACCCAAACAAGATAAGTACGTACGTACTAGGAGTACTAGTGTTAAAAAAGAAAGGCGGGGTTTTCTTTCGTGGGATTTAATCGGTACAAATCCTCATTTCACGTGTCAATTAATGCATATTTTTTTCTCGAAAGACCAAAGAGCTAACCATCTCACTCCTCATCGCTTGATTAATGCAGCGTCATGCAAACGAACCTTCTCACTTCCGCATGCATGCAGGGGATATTAATGTCCTTGGTTGCTAACCCCATCATTTTTGCCTCGATTAGTGTTAGTGGCCCTTTGCAAATTGTAATTTTGATATACTGGCCTTGTGTACAAAAAAATGGAGGTAGTAACTATATTTGAATTCCTTGCCCATTGCGGTGATGTCTACGACTTTTTTTTGTGGTTTGGTGAAGTGCTTTCGATGGAGAACACCATTGAGGGAGACCACGGTAAGTCGTTCGCAAGTGCCGCCTGCAAGCCGAGACAACCGCCTTATTTGCATCCAGGAAGTCCTTTACTAGTACTACTACTAGGAGTACTAGTGCGGTGAGATGGTTTCTCAAAGAAGACGATGGAGAAGCGGAGTCAGCGAAGAGTGAAATGATAGTTGCTTCGTTCGTGCTTTGTGATTTGACGCCTCACTGCTTTGTGATTTGTGATAGAAGGGACATGGGAGTAGACTCTGTGCTCTATCTGTACTACATGCATCCAAGCATGGGAGAAAGAGGAGAGACGTTGCATTTTTCTATTCCTTCAATCAATCAATCATGGAGCTTCGGTTCCATCTTTTTGGATTTGGCAACACCGTCCATAATGGTTCCCACGATGCTAAAAGCTATTTTCACATTTGGCTACACATTGTGGATGCCCTTAACCATACCACTTGGTTTTGCTCCTGTGTGCTATCTATACAAATCTCAATTATATTGATCTAAAAAATTATAGAATCAAAGATTAGTAAAAAGGAGGAGATTTTGCCGCGCGGATGGCGGGGGAGGTTTCTTATTTTTGGAGGATGTTCTCCTGGCGATTTGCTAACATGCGGTCCCACATGTCAGTGCTTTACCAAGCTGATCCGCGTCCCACATGAGGCAGAATAACGGCAGAAGCAACACGTGGTTAAGTTGAAGAAGATGAGGGAGAAGCGGATTCAGCAACGAGTGAAATGATGGTTGCTTCGTCCCTCCAACTTCTTTTTTTAGCATTATTACTTCGTCCCTCCAACTTAACTACGGGAAAGGTGCAGCTTTGTGATTTGACGCCTCATTGCTCATTACTACGTCGGCGCCATGACTGGGGTGCTTCACCCCAGCTGCTCTGCACTGTATTCTCGTATGGCACGTGGACCCGGTAGCTTGATGTCCCACATATCTGTGAAAGGGACTAGAAGATTTATGAAAGCGAGCGCTCCACTCTTACGACGGAGGAGTAGACGACACGAGGGCCCAGTGAACTGTCACTTGTACTGTATAGTACTATAGTTTTGCTATTTCGCACGATCCATCGATACAAACCCGATTAAACAGGAAAGGGCGGGATTTTTCCTGCGCGGTAGATGATATCTAGTAAAACTAAAAACACATATGATTTATTGTGTTAGAGTGTAGTAGTAGTGTTGTATTGCATAGTTGTTAGATGTAACATGCGAGAACATGTAGAGATGTAGTTTTGGAGGGCCTACAGAGAGAAAAGCGTAATACGGTCACCGAACTTCAGAATAAGCTGATTACGGTCACTATATACGTTTTGCGGTGATTATCCGGTCACTTGCTCACAGTTCAGCATCGGATTGCACTCTGTTGACCGGCCAAATAGTCTGCATGGCGCCATGTTGACTAGTTAAATTGACCATGTTCCTTGTGGGTCCCACCTGTCAGTTCGCATAGGAAAAAGGTTAGATAAACACAAATTTACGCAGGCGCGACAAGGCTCCAATCCGTGCGCGGGAATCACCTGGTTGTGTATGTGTCTGTCAGGGCCTAATGTGTGCGCATGCACGTGTAGGTTGAGCACTTGAGTGTGAGAGTGTGTGTTGGTCATGTGGTGTACTGGTGTGTGCATGCATGCATGCGTGTGTGCGTGTGAGTGTTGCGTGCGTGCGTGGCTGCATGTTGTGTGAGTGTTGCGTGCGTGCGTGGGTGCATGTGTTTGTGTGAGTGTTGCGTGGATGGAGTTCGTGTGCATGCGTGCGTGTGTGTATAATCACCACACCAGCTCCTGTGTGTTAAAACAAACGACTCAGCATACCAATACAAGGCCACCTTGTCCGCTGTGCCCGCGGTCATGACTTCTAACCACCGTCAAAATATTTTTTTGTCGTTTGTTTTCATTCTTACTAGCAAGATGCCTGTCCGTTGCACGTAATATCAAGATGCATTTGTATGACTTGTTTATCTTGTGAGAGAAAAGGATGAACGAGGGAAGGCCTTATTTGCAAATGTGGAGAGGTGTGTGGGTACCTTTTTGCAAAATTGCCATAGTTTCTTTCCTATCCGTCAGATATGAATCGGACGGCCTATATTGCAGGATGGCAGGCACACCATCATCACCAACTCTGTTTTTTATAAGAGTGTATTTTATGTATTTTATAATAGTGTAGATGTAGAGTAGATACAAGTCGATAGGTGGGCACGATGTTAGTGAGATAATTTGATGCAACACTAGAGGTGCCATGTGGAGCGTTTAACTGGTCAACTAGTCATGTCATGAGCAAACAAAGTTGTATGGTGAGCCCGTGACTGTATAATAACCACTAAACGTAAATGGTGACCGCAATGAGTGGATTATGAAGTCCAATGTATGTATCGTGCTTTCGGTTCAAATACAATGATCGTCATTGCATATATCGCGAGAGAAAGATGAAACACGCGTGAATTTTCTGGGGGCTTAATTTTAGAGGACCTGGAGATAGTTTTGTGTGCATACGTGAAAGGGGCATAGAGGGGGGGGGTATGCGATGGAGAGAGAGATGCTCTTCGTTTCTCTTTATTATGACTAACTTTGTATATAGTATAAAAATATACAAATTCACAGTGCGGAATAAATATTATTGTGGGCACAATGCAATGCAAATTAGCGTTTGTACTCCTCCATATAACTTTGTAATGTTGTATATATGTAGAAACTCTAAAATATTTTTTTGGCCACACTTTATTCAAAAGGAATGTTGTATGTGAAATAAACGTGAAGAGAGGGCTTTTTAGATCAATGGGGTACGTGATGTAACATGTGTGAATGTGTAGTTGATGCATTTGGCGGGGCCTAGAGAGGTATGTGTGTGTATTACGTATTCAAGAGAGGCATGGATAGAGGGGCCGATAGGGGGGGGGTCGTGGGAGAGATAGCACGAGAAATGAGAGTGGTCTAGAGAGAGAGACGAATATGATGTCACGACAAGAGATTCCATTCCCTTGAGTGTGTATATGCAAGGGGGGAGGGAATAGAGGCACCAGGACAAAATTTTCTGTGTGTGTGGTGTTTGTGTTGGTATGTGTGGGTGTGAGAAGATAATGAGACGTGGGGGCAGAGGGTGTGTCACCGCGTGAGGTCCGGTGGGTCTAGGTGAGGCCCTTCGTTCGGTTTCGTCCTGTGACACATTGGTCGGCCCATGACACATTTAGGAAGACCCATGGATGACTAGTCGTACAAGACAAAATAGCAGAATTGTGAAGGACTCTGTGTCCACTGACAAAGCCGGCTAGGATTTGTAACCCTAGGTTCTCGGACTAAGGTAACCCCTTGGGCATCCTAGAGAATGCTCTGCTAGAATCATACTCGCCGATTAGGAAGAGAGGTGTGAGATAATTCATGAGAGACAAACGTAAAGATAATGTGCGTACATGAGACACGTAGGCAGGTCCATGTATATAGAAAGGGTCGATGAGGATTGTGCGTGTGTATGTTTGCGAGAGGAAGAGTGCTTGTGATAAAGGTTAGTGAAAACAGTTGTAAATGGTTACGAGAGGGAGGGAGGGTTATATCTAGAGCATGTGTGCGAGAAAGACACCTCGGGAGAGAGTGTGTGAGCATGTGTGAGAGACCACCAATGGAGAGTGAAACTACACATAAAAGACTGCTCTACACATTGATTAAAGATATAAATTGTATCCAAATATTAGGATTGGATCATGATATTTGCAATTCGCGTAAGGAGCGGTCATTGTTCCATCAGACATCTAGATTCTATCGAATTTGAGCATGTCTGTGTTATTATTCAACACAATTGATCCACATAGTTAGTATTTTCAACTCCAGACAATGCATCGCTTTAGCAATCGAATATAAACGTGAGTATAGTTCATGTTGTGTGTGTAAAGCACATTATACATACGAAAGTTACACAATGGACATTTATAAATAGCTACCTATGAACTAGCATGCATTTGAATTCAACCTAAGGTGGTTTAAAAAAATCGAATTCGACATGAAGTCCATTCAATTATTTGAATTTGATATCATGGCATTTGTAAACCATACCTAAACTATGGGGGTACCAATCTTTGCTCTGATTTTGTACATAATAGCATATGTAGTCGTGTACAAAATAGATTCAAATTTAGCTCCTCCATTCCAAAATAATCATAGTTATAGGATTTTCAAGTGTCAAAATTTCAAAAGGAAGCGGATAATTTAATGAGGTTGTCAAACATACAAGGTCAAATATAACGTTGTCTATTTAGGTCAATGCTCATAGTTCAAGAGTACTCTAAACGTGAATGCTTGTGTTTCAAAATTTCGAACGAAGCGCCAAAAGAGCCTCTACTCGCCCGAAACCGCGTGAGACCAATGTTTGGTAGTACAAGGAAATTACTTTTCTAATAACTCCGACCTGTGAAACCTACCGGCCCGACGTCCAAAGGTCTGAACTGGGGTAGGTTTGTAGCTTCATCTAGATGCCATGCAACCGGCTCCGAAAAACATTCATACACAATGGCCGCCCAAACACACATGCGCGCGGCTGAAATTGATGCCGCCCACTATTTGGGACACCTGGGATTACCATCCTACCCCCGACCCGTAGTAGGTCCGAAATTTAAGAGGGGGGCAAAGTTTGTACTTTCCCCAAATTTCAAACAAGCGCGTCCCATCTTCTGTTCAAAAAAGCCAAAAACAAGCGCGTCCCAGACCGAAACATGGTTCCCCCCATCCGTCCGATTCCCCATTCGTACTCCGTGGGCGCCAAAACTACCTCTCCACCAGCCGCGAAACCCCGGCATCCTCCGTCCACCACCCCATCCCACCCATCAACCGCCACCCTCCTCCGTCACGCCGGAGCCAATACCCCGACATCGTCGTCCACCGCAACCTCAACCGCAACACCCTCCACAGCTAGTAGTTGAAGCCGAGGCCGAGCCGTCCATACCCGAGCCAGTTCAACCACGTCATCCTGCGCCTCACCGTTGCCGCTCCAAGTTCGCCACCCTCCACCACACCAGACTTGTTCCTGCTACGCCGTCCTTCACCGCCTCAGATCTGCTTCTCCTCCGCCGACATACGGCCACGGCAACACAGTCAACAATTTGGCCATGGATTCGATCAAGCCTGCACCCTCCAGAACATCGGTTTCCCCGGTAAAAAGAAGAAGATCGGCGCGACATGTGGAGGTGACCACACCGGCAACCGAAGAAGGTACTCCTCTTCCCTTATTCATGCAAATCTTACGTCTATGCTTGCACGGTATTCATCCCATAGAAGACACTAGTTGACCGATTCTTCTTGATACTAGATGTTCCTAGTAACTCGCGATGCACAAGGTTTCTCCTCATATACTATTTCACCTTAGCTAGAGGTCCATCGCCCCCCTAAATTTCAATTTCTGGCCAGTTGATTCCCAATTAACGGAAGCATTCCCTGGCGTAACAGGCGCTAGTACGACTATTATGCCGGGGAAGCAGCGCCTTGGTGTTTATCTTAGGGGCATGTGCGGCCTAGAGCTACTAGCGCCCGATCTGGAGGTTGGCCGGGATTAAAGGGATGGCTTGGGGGTGCTGCCAAGCACGGCGGTGGTGTGAGGTCTATGGGAGGGCGGGGCGGTGTAGGCACGGGTCTGGGCCGGTGGTCGCTGGCAGTTCGAGAAAGATCGTCAACAGTGCGTGGCGGGAGGTAGACGAAGGCCATCTGCCGGTTCCTTATAGATCGAACAGTTCAATAAAAAAATCGACTGACCTATTTATTTTCAGTCGATTGTTATCTTAGATATGACCACATGTGGTGGTGTGCTGGAGGAGTACCTGCATTTCCTGTGCTCATATATTACAAAATCATACGGAGTAGAATCTAATTTTGTTTGCCATGCAATGTTGTAGAGCTATCATATGTCTCATGTCATTTATTTTTCAGCCACCTGCTATCTGCTACTTTTACAGTGCACTAGTTCTGCACACACTTCATCCATACTCTCACTATTGTGTTTTTATGCAAGGGTATTTCAGAGTCTGCCAAAAGCGAAGCAAAAAAGAAAAGAGACAAGTCATGCCAGCTTTCTACGTGGCTAGGCGCGGCACGTTACAACGCTTTAAAGGGTGCAGTGTTAGCAGATGGAGACGGTAAACGTTGCTCTGGAGTTGATGACCTCGCTCGCAATGAACCACCATCCCAGGTGCTTGCTTTAACTTCGCGGTGTCATATGTGGTTGCATGTTCCATATGGTGTCTAGCTTGTATTCGAAAGGCCGAAGTCGGTCTTTATTAAGATAAGGAAAGATATTTTTTACATGAACCACCATCCCGTGAGCACCAGAAGACAAATAGCTAGTCGGGGCACTGGCCGAGCCAGTGACAAGCCCAGCAAAGACAGGCATCACCTGGAAGCCAACTAAAAAGCCGCGATGGTGGCGAAGCAGCCCGCCTCCCACCAGGCTCTCAGGTTCTAGATGATCATGTTCACCGCTCCAGCCGGATGTCTAGCTTGTATTGCTTCCAATTTGGTTAAATTGCATCTGCTTAGCTTACACATTATACCTTTGAATATGACATGCCTTTCTGTTTTTGGTACATACTAGTACATCTGTGTATTAACCATGTTCTTACATCAAACTAATGTTCTTGTGTATCCCTCATCAATCACTTATGACGAGGCAGGCAGGCAAGGGGACTACTCCTCATTTGAAGAATGCAGCGTCAGCCTCCCGACATGATTCTCAAGAAACAGAAATGCTTGATGAATATAGTGAACGTAGCTCTGTAGTTGATTACAGCATTTCCCCTACACTAGAATTGCAGGTGCTTGCTCTAACTTGGCAGCGTGATATGTGGTTGCATGTTGCATATGGTGTCTAGATTGTAATTCTTCCAATCTGGTTAAACTGCATGTGCTAGTCTGCTTAGCTTATACTCCTGTAAATGTGACATTATACTTGTTGATGTGACATGCCTTCCTGTATTTAGTACATAGTACATCTGTCTATTAAGCATGTCCTTACATAAAACTATTGTTTTTTTGTATCCCGCATCAATCAATATGACGAGACACCTTTAGTATGCGATATTAGTTGCATCTTTCATATGATTTATAGCATGCGCTGCTTCTAATTTGTTGAAATTCCATTTATGATGGGACGCTTTTAACTTGGCAGAGTCAGATTGGTTGCATCTTTTATGTGGTGTCTAGCTCGCATTGCTTCTTATTTGCTGGAATGGTTTCTACTTAGTTTACACAAACAGTTGTGAACATGCCATGACGTCCTGTTTTTCGTACATATTCCATCCTGGTATCATGTGTTTGCCTTACATCTAAGTAGTGATTGTCAGTATCATGCATGAATGAGTTCTGAAGAGAGAATTTTATTGCTTTTTCTTGTCGGTTTTACTTGACAATTCAAAATCAATAAAGCGGAAGGAAGTTAGCAAGGCAACGGATAAAGGTGCTCCTTCCAAATAGAGGGCCTCTACAGTTTCTACTCCTCCACACCCCCAAGATGATTTCCAAGACAACACATGCATAGACACTCAACAAAGCTGTGTTTATGATGATCACATCTCCCCTAGTGCAGCATCACTGGTGCTCCCTCTAACTTGGCACTGTTATATGTGGTTGCATGTTATGTGTGATGTCTAGCTTGTATTGCTTCTAATTTTGTTGAATTCCATCTGCTTACTTTACACATTATACTTGAATAAGACATGTGTTCCTGTTTGTAGAACATACAATATCTGTCTATCACACCATGTTCTTACATCAAATTACTACTGTTGTGTAACCTGCAACAATCACTTATCATAAGACACGTTTGACTTCGGAGTGTGATATAGATTACATCTCACATTCTTTTCTAGCTTGTAATACTAATTTGTTGAAATGTCACTTATGACGAGACAATTTTAACTTGGTAGAGTGATATTCGTTGCATCTTTCATATGGTGTCTAGCTTTCATTGCTTCTAATTTGTTGAAATGCCTTCTCCTTAGTTTACACATCATAAGCTGTGAATATGCAATGTTGTGAACATGCAATGGCACAATGACGAGAGACCTCTAACTTGGTAGTGTGATGTTGTTTGCATCTTGCATATGATTTATTTCTTGTACTGCTTCACATTTGTTTAAATGCCATTTATGCTGAGACACTGTTAACTTGGCAGAGCGATATTTGTAGCATCTTTCATATGGTGTCTACCTTCCATTGCATTGCTTCTAATTTGGTGAAATGTCTTCTTCTTAGTTTACACATCATAGTTCTAGTTATCTCTTCCGTCCTGTTTTTCATACATATTACATCCTCCTATCATGTGGTTGTCTAACATCAAAGTTCAGTTCGTCTGCATCACACATCAATTTGTTCTAAAGAACTAAATTGTTATTCGTTTTTCTTGTCGGCTTGACTTAACATGGCACAGAGAAAGAGGAAGAAACACAGAATGACAGGGAATGAGAAGCGGATGAATCCTGCAGATTCTGCTGGTACTAATGGTGCAATAGAAGGTGAAAGTCCAGCAGAAAATTTTCCAAACACGGCATCCCATGCTACACGAGCTGCAAAAAAAGCCAAACAGAAACAAATAGCTGCCACCAAACAAGCAGAGACTGCCCTAGTTCTTGCAACACCTACCACAGTACTACCAGCTGCACAACATACTCGTGTGTCAACTGAGCTAGCAGCACGTTCCCAAGCTCCCTTGCCACCTGACACTACTTCCCAAGCACTCTTGACACAAGACGAGTTGGCAATATCAGATGAACCTTGTGAGCTTCAACAACAAGAAGGTAGTTGCTGGAGTCAAGTTACAGTTGCATGCTTCTTTATATTTAGTCTCACAGTTTGATGTACACTAACACTTCCTATATTCGTTGTTGGACTAGCACCTAGGCGCAAGAGGAAACAAACATCAGGGATAATGCTCGATAGGTTAACTAAATCTAGAGGAGGAAGAATGGAGGTCCGTTTTGAGGCAGGTTTAAAAAGGCCACGTGATGCTACAGAGTCAGCCAAGTTAGTATCAGAGGCAGCGGTTGCCGTTAGGTGTCATGTACGTATCCTCCCAACATGGATTCAGTACAGGAATGACAAAGACGAAACCCTTTTCAACACCTTCCTCGACCATTTATCTGTAAGTATGGTTATGTATGGAAACTAGTAATATCGTCTTGCTCTGTCCCATACTTTCTAGGTTGATGATAATGAGACTCCCATAATTTTCAACAGATGAGGTTCAAGTTGGATAGCCAAGATGATGCAACCAGACAAGCTTGCACCCATGTTTTCAAGTCTGCTCTGCGACAGTATTGGTATAACTTGAGGAAAACTCACTTTGAAGGCAAGGCTAACAGTGAACTTTCCCAAACATCTCCAGTGGAAAATATATCAGATGAAGACTGGAGGGGCCTTGTTAAACACTGGTCTGATCCGAAGTATCAGGTACATTATATATATGTGATCAGATCACATGTTGAAGTCCTATTGACGCATGTGCCACACAAATCTATCTTCTTGTAGGTGAACTGTTCAAAGAACAAGGCCAACCGTACGAAAGTGAAATTCCAACAGACGAGAGGATCTCGTAGCTATATTGCACACTGTGAGGCTCTTGTAATTAGCTGCTGTTTCACTCTTTTCGCTGTACCATATTATCAGATCTATATTGACTTGTTCGAAATGCATAGGAAAGCCCGCAAGGACCAAAAAGTACCTGAACCAAATGATGTGGAAATCTTCAAGGACTCTCACACCAGCAAGAAGAAGGGCATGACTGCACCAGTCAAAGCCGCTATTGTAAGTCCTTAATCCTCATGCCTTTTAACTACTACTTAGTCTGACTTGTGCCTTGAACTGCATGGTTTGCAGCCAATGTCTATTACTCTTTTCAATTTTATACACAATTGTCTTAGCGTATCATTGCACCTTACAAGGTTTAAAAGGGAGGAGTGATGTTCCTTTGATCTTGACCCGTAATCTAGTTCCATGCTGGACTTGCCCACACAATGTTACAATTCCATGTTTGTCTGTTCTCAGTTGTTTTGTGATATGAATGATGTCATACTATGCTTACCGTATTATAAACTTCGTCTCTTTATCCTTAGCCCTCAATACAATGTGAAGAAATAGACAATACATTAGCGATGGTACATGATCATATGTTTGGAACCTAGTTTTATTATGTACTTTGCAATAAAATACAACTAATATTTTACATGGGTTCACCAGAATAAGTTCTGTATATAGACCAAAGCTATTTTGTTTGGTTTTGTTGCCTCCTTAATATCTTCTGTTCTGGTACTACTAATGTAAAACCTCAACTTTTCAGCGAGCTATGGAAAAAATGGTGGAACCGCCACCTTCTGAAGGTGGCGAGGCAACTATAACCGCAATGTCCGCTCTTGCTGCAGTGGGTCAGTACCTGTCCACTAACAGTGCCAAAAGCATGTTCCTGTGTAATACTGGGTTGGTTGTTAAGGCAATATCGTCCAAACTGCCTCATGATCAAGATATGCAAGCTCAAAGCAATGTTGTATCTGCGCTCCAGACACAAGTCCATTCCCTAACAGAGGCCCTTTGTGAAACAAGGAGAAACATTGCTCAATCTCGTCAAGATATGCATGGTTTTGAAACCAGACTATCAGACATTTGCTATGTTGTTCAGGAGCCTAGGGGAAATGAAGGCGAGGGTTATGGTGCTCCATCGGACAATACAGCATGAAAACGTAACTGTCAGGTCAAATGAACTGAGCTTCTGAACTTCTGGTGGTGCATTTATCTGCTAGACTGTTAATTTTTATGCCAACCTTCCTTTTGTTATATAGTTGTAATTTGTTTTGGTGCGATACAAAATTTATTATTAACATGTAGCCACCGGCTGAAGAAAACAGCAAGCCATTTTTGTATAGTGTAGGGTGTTCCCTATATTTGCACTGGTGGCGATCTTTGATGCCGAGTGGATGTAATCTGTGCAATCGCCTTAATAGCCTAGCGTTTGTTTCGGCCTTATTTATTTCCTAGTATTATTTTTCCCTGGTTTGCTAGTGTCCGCAACTACCCATGGGCCATATACGGGCCGTAGGATCCATGGGTCTCCTACGGGCCGTCGATAAATGGGCCTGTAATCAGTGGGCCTCGGTCCGTCGATAAATGGGCCTATAATCGGTGGGCCTCGGGCCGTCGGATAAATGGGTCTACATGGGCCATAATCGGGCATAATTGGTATCGGCCCAACACAGTAACGGGCCGTTAACAGGCCGTAGGACTACAAAAGCTTAATTCTGTCACAGGCATAACGGGTCGTTAATGGGCCAGAATATAGGACGGGCTGGTCAGAAACGGGCCGACTCTTGCCATGGGCCGAATTTGGCCCATTAGGGTAACAGGCCAGTAACGAGCCGACTCTTCCATGGGCCGAATTTGGCCCATTTGGGGAACATGCCAGAAACGGGCCGACTCTTGCCATGTGCTGAATTTGGCCCATTAGGGGAACATGCCAGTAACGGGCCGGAAGTAATCGAGGGCCGAAAAGGAGCCCAAGAACGTATAGGCCGTCAATAGGCCGAAAGCTAACACCGGCTGGAAACGGACCATGTAAATCACGGGCCGTTAACGGGTACAAAGAAAATTACTGTTCATTATGGGCTAGAGTCACCATGGGCCTGTAAAGGGCCGAAAGATATGATGGCCTCATATGGGCCGAAAGATGTCGTGGGCCATACATGGGCCGAAAGTGAAATGGGCTGGTGTTATATTCAATGGGCCACATGACATTGTTGGGCCGATCTCCTTTAGTGCCTAACGGGCCGTGAGTTAACGGGCCGTAAAATGGGTTATTTGCGAAGAGACCGTTAACAGGCTTTTCATGGGCCAGCCCGTTAACTTTTGACCAAGTCAAACGGGCCGGCTTTGTAAGCTAAATGGGCCAGTGGTGGGCCGTGGCACGTGTCGACATATCATAGGCGCCTATCTGACTCACTGACGATCTGACACGTGTTTCGTCCGGCCAATAAGAATTTTACACGTGGAAATTTCCCATTGGTCGGGGCTGTTAACGGGTTATCAGACCAAAACCCAACCCGATAGCTTAACGACGTTCCGTTACGGTGGATGCCATGTGTCGGTCACCCTTGACGAAAGCACTTCTGTGATGCGCGATTTATCGTCATGGAAGTGGACACTTCCGTGATGATAATTTTGGTAATGTCATGGAACACTTCTACGATAACACAGGTATGACTATCTTGATTCTGTCATAAATTTGTGATGGATGTACATGCATGACAAAAAACGCGACCTACTGTGACAAACACGTATCATCACGGAGGTGTATTTTTTTTGTAGTCATATGAACTATTTGCGATGATCTAGAACAACCGAAACGGTCAGCCAGATGAGGGTGTGTGCGATATACGACATACAGTTCACTGAAATGAACTGTCTGTGATTAGGCAACCCAACAGAAACGGTCTTCCAGATCAAGGTGTGTGCAATGGAGGGCATATAGTTCACTCAGATGAACTGTTTGCGATGAGCCAAGACAATAGAAACAGTTCAACTGAACAAGATATGTGTGATACACGGCAAACAAGTCCGTGATCAGAAATGCGGGTGAAGACCAATAATAACACACATGATTGTTGCTAATAAGCCATGTGATTTTCTCCGTCTATAGAAGAATAACATATAAATAACTAAAATAAACATCCAATTACATAAGTGACTATACAGATCATTCGCACACACCTCAATAAACAATTGTATGCATACTAAACTAGGAGAAACGATCATCTAGTCATCTACTTCTTGCGACGCTCCTGCCACTACTCTGTGGCTCGATCCCTGGTCTGGGGCAGGATGAAGACACTTCCTCATGTCAATGATCTGCGTGTACATCGCATAGCTTGTGTACACGTCCTTGGCCGCGTACTTCACGTGTTTTTCATCTAGTCTCTGATCCCAGGCACTGTGCCAGGCGATCTTGTCCTTCTTGCTCTCATCCTTCTTCTTCATGTATTATGGATTGATGATGGCCGAGGCGAGGTCAATCGGGGAGTTCTGTTTGTTCTCGGTGATGCCCCAGACCTTGTAGTGGTCACAAATGTTGACAAGATTCTGGCAGGTCAAGCTCGATACATCGAGCGCTTTTAGATCGTTGGTGGTGTCCACCATAGCGAAACTATAGTTGGTGTTGTTGATAAACCTGGCGAAACGCTCGCAAGGCCTTGTTGCCGAGTGGTAGTGGCAGACGAGGACGTCATGTCGCACACACAACTGGGTGATGGCAACCTTCTGATCATGCCCGGCACGGCCACTAGTGAACTCGAGGTCGAAGCCGACCAATTGGTACATGTCCTCAGCAAGCAACTGCTCCATAGTTTGGATGGAGCTCTCCACTGAGACCGGCTTGTTCGTGTACACCATCGAGAGGTCCTTCCCCCTTATGTGGGTGTCACTACATGATGCGTGGTGAACTGCCCCTTGTTGTCGTTGTCGGCCGCTGGGAGCGCCATTGGCACCGCTGGATGTCCTCTCTGTATGTTTCTTCGTGGATGTGCTTATTGTGTCGTGTGGCGCAAGAGATGAAGGTAAATGCCACGGGAATAAATGGGGGCTGGGCGGCCTGGATTCTCGGCACATCCGCATGGCAATTTTTGCAGTGGGTAACTACATCGTGGCGCCGCTCCCGGTGCAACCGCATGCATAATGGCAGCATGAACGTATGTGATCATGCACCGGTCTGAAACACTGGCAGCGCGCATGGAGGGACACGGGCAGAGCATGCGGAGGGATGCGAGAGCAGAGCACACACGGTGAGACGCGAGCAGAGCGCACCACGACCGCCTCAACCACGAGCAACCACACGCATAGAGCAGTTGATGATGAAGGGAATGGTCGTCTACAAGCCGGCCGACAGTTGCGAGCCGACCGGCAGTTGTGAGCCGGCGGCATGATGTAAAACTACATCGCATTCTACATCACACGGTGGTCGAACAATCATTCGCGACACAGCGGAGAGTGGCCATGTGCTACCACCTCACTCTTGGTCTATTAGTCCCCTTTATATTCTATGTCATATTTTGACCATAAATTTAACTAACAAAATGTTAATGCATGTTATAAAAATAATATAATTGGAAACTATGTTCAAATACAAATCCAACGATATAATCTTTGGCGAGATGCATTCATATTTTATTAGTTAAATCTCTAGTGAAATTTTGGCACAAAAATACAAAGAGGAGTTATAAACCAGGACAGTGGTAGTATGTAATTAAATCGCAAACATTTTTTATTAACAGTATGTGTACGTATCGTTTCGTCCTGCTCTCGCACTTCTTGTCACCCTGCTGCCATAGCCGGCTTCAAGCGCAAGCTTGAGCAGCGTGTGCTACTTCTTTAGCTTGTGTTGATTTTTCCCTTGAAGAGGAAAGGGTGATGCAGCAAAGTAGAGATAAGTATTTCCCTCAGTTAAGAACCAAGGTATCAATTCAGTAGGAGGCACAAGCAAGTCTCCAATATATGCACCTGCACAAACTAACAAACACTTGCACACAACGCGAAAAAGGGGTTGTCAATCCCTTCACGGTCACGAACAAGAGTCAGATCTAATAGAGATAGGTATAAAAGATAAATAAAAGAGAAAACTAAAGTAAATATAAATAAATTGTAACAAGGTATTTTTTGGTATTTTTGGTTTATAGACCTGAAAATATATGATGGAAAATAGAACCGGGCCCATAGGTTTCACTAGAGGCTTCTCTCTTGAAGAAAACATACGATGGGTAAACAAATTACTGTTGAGCAATCGATAGAAAAGTGCATAGTTATGAAGACATCTAAGGCAATGTTCAATAATATAGGCATCACGTCCGTGACAAGTAGACCAAAATGATTCTGCATCTACTACTATTACTCCACACATCGACCGATTCCTGCCTACATCTAGAGTATTAAGTTCATAAGAACAGAGCAACACTTTAAGTAAGATGGCATGATGTAGAGGGATAAACTCAAGCAATATGATATAAACCCCATATTTTTATCCTTGATGGTAACAATACAATACGTGCCTCGCTACCCGTTCTATCACTAGGTGAGGACACCGCAAGATTGAACCCAAAACTAAGCACCTCTCCCATTGCAAGAAAAACCAATCCAGTTGGCCAAACCTAACCAATATTTCGAAGAGAAATACAAAGATATATTAATCATGCACAAAAGAGTTCAGAGAAGACTCAAATAATATTCATAGATAATCTGAGCATAAATCCCCAATTCATCGCATCTCAATAAACACACCGCAAAAGAAGATTACACCGACTAGAACTCCAAGAACATCAAGGAGAACATTGTATTGAAGATCAAAGAGAGATAAGAAGCCATCTAGCTACTAGGTATGGACCCTTAGGTCCGTGGGAAACTACTCACACATCATTGGAAGGGCAGCAAGGTTGATGTAGAGGCCATCGATGATCGCATCCCCCTTTGGCGAAGTGCTAGAAAAGGCCCCAAGATGGGATCTCACGGGAATAGAAGCTTGCAGTGGCATAAAAGTATTTTTTTGTGTCCTCTCTAGTATAGGGGGAATATTTGAGGATTTATAGTGCTAAGATTAGGTCAAGATGGTCCACAAGGGGCCCACACGCTAGGGGGGGGGCGCACCCCCACGGCTTGTGGCCGCCTCGTGGGTCTTCTGGCCTCCTTTGCAAGTCTCGTGAGTTTCTTCTGGTCCAAGAAAAAATCATCGTGTAGTTTTATTCCGTTTGGATTCAATTTGTTATTCCTTTTCTGTAAAAGTCAAAACAAGGAAAAAACATAAACTGGCACTGGGCTCTAGGTTAAGAGGTTAGTCCCAAAAATAATATAAAATAGCATATTAATGCATATAAAACATCGAAAATATATAACATAATAGCATTGAACAATAAAAAATTATAGATACATTGGAGACATATCAAGCATCCCCAACCAAATGATAAAAACATAATTTTTGATGTGACATGCTACCTAACATATTTCTCAATGCAATATTTTTATTGTGGCAAGAATATTCAGATCCGTAAGATTCAAAACAAAAGTTTAATATTGACATGAAAACAATATTACTTCAAGCATACTAATAGAGAAATCATGTCTTCTCAAAATATCATGGCCAAAGAAAGTTATCCCTACACAATCACATAGTCTGGCTATGCTTCATCTTCATCGCACAAAGTATTTCATCATGCACAACCCTAATGACAAGCCAAGCAATTATTTTATACTTTTGGTGTACTGAAACTTTTTCAACTTTCACGCAATACATGAGCGTGAGCCATGGATATAGCACTATTAGTGGAATAGGATATGGTGGTTGTGGAGAAGACAAAAAGGAAGGAGAAAGTCTCACATCAACTAGGAAAATTAATGGGCTATGAAGATGCCCATCAATTGATATCGATGCAAGTGAGTAGGGATTGCCATGCAACGGATGAACTAGAGCTATAAGTGTATGAAAGCTCAAAAAGAAACTAAGTGGGTGTGCATCCAACTTATTTGCTCATGAAGACCTAGGGCAATTTGAGGAAGCCCATCATTGGAATATACAAGCCAAGTTCTATAATGAAAATTTCCCACTAGTGTATGAAAGTGACAAAATAGGAGACTCTCTATCATGAAGAACATGGTGCTATTTCAAGCACAAGTGTGGAAAAGGATAGTAACCTTTTCCCTTCTCTCTTTTCTCTCATTTGTTTTATTTGGGCTTCTTTGGCCTCTTTCTTTTTAATTTGGGCTTCTTTGGCCTTTTTTTTAATTTGGGCTTCTTTGGCCTCTTTTATTTTTCAAGTCCAGAGACTCATCCCAACTTGTGAGGGAATAGTAGCTTCCATCATCCTTTCCTCACATGGGACAATGCTCTAGTAATGATGATCATCACACTTTTATTTACTTACAACTCAAGAATTACAACTCGATACTAGAACAAAGATATGACTCTATGTGAATGTCTCATGCATATAAGAACAATATGACAATGATGGTATGTTTCATAATAAAACGAAACAGTGAAAGTTGCATGACAATATATCTCGGAATGGCTATGGAAATGTCATAATAGGTAGGTATGGTGATCAAGGCCATCAGATCACGAGTGTGAAGTAATATCGATTGTAACTGTCGAGCTTGCTGCTCCCGACTCCTCCCGTGTCGCCCCTGCACGGCGGCCGGGGGGAACCCTAGCGTCGCCACGTCCTCGTCCCTTCCCCGACCTCTTCTCCTCGCTACCGCCGGGGCACGCCGCCGGGCAAAGCCTGGTCGGCGGCGGCGGCGGCAGGATCTCTTCTCCCATGACTCGATGGATCTGGCGCGGGCGGAGTGCGGCGGTTGTTGATGACGCGCTGGAGGTGGGGCGCGCCGGTGCAGGCTTGGGGGCAACAGCAGGGCTCACGCTCGCGGTTTCCCCTGGTGTGCGTGGGAGTCCGCTCAGGGCGCATGACGGCGGCCCTCGGCAAGCGATGGAGGGTGCTGGGCTCTCGGCAGCGCTTTGGCATGTGCAGGAGGCGGTGGTCCCTGTGCGCAGTCGGCGGCTCCGTCTCTGACCCGGACGATGAGGGGGATGGCGGCGGCCCGGCATGGTCGGCGATCTAGATGCGGTGGTGCCGGCGGCTCGCTGATCTGCCGGTGCTCCAGGGTTCTGCCTGGTGGTGCTGGTGGTGACGGCGGCCCGTGCACGAGATTTGGATCCCTTCAAACTGATCTGGGTGAAAACTTGCCTTCGGCATCTGCTAAGGCCGGTGGTGGCGGCGCTATCTGCGATGTTCCCTTCTTGAAGGCATCGCCATGGAGAAGTTCAAGCTCACTCTCTGCTACCTCCAGGGGAAACCCTAGATCGGATGATCGGATTACCGCAGCGCTCTAGTGTCGTTCCTCCCTTGGGGGCATCATTCTTGGGGGTACACACATGATCAAGGGACAAGAGGACGGATTCCATGGTGAAGCGGTGATTCATCCTACACACTGATGGCGACGGATCTTGACGGCATGGCGCAGTGCAGATTCGGAGTTTGCTGTGGGAGGATGGACTCGCGCAGGAGGACGACGCTGTTGGGCGTCGCGGTGGTGTCAATGGCAGAGAGACCTCGCATGGTGCATGCAACAGTACAACTCTGAAGATGGATTGGTGGCAGGTGGCTACGGCGGCCTCATACCCGACAGGCGTCCTGGTTGAGGAGGGCGCCGGACTGGTAGGTGCCCCATACCAGGCAGGCGTCTTGGTTGAGACCTCAGGTCTTAGATGTTTAGGTTTGGCTATGATGTCTGTTTGGTATTAGGCCCAGACTATCTGCGCCCCTTCATCAATTGGATAGGTGTAGCAACAGTTGTTGCTTAGACGGTGGCTTTAGTCTTGCTGTTGTTTGGCTTTGTAAGGTCTTGTGAGAATAATTAATAAAGTGGCCGTATGCATCGTCCAGATGCAGAGGCTGGGGTCATCCTCCTTTTCTAAAAAAAAGGTAGGTATGGTGGTTGTTTTGAGGAAGGGTATATGGTGGGTTTATTGCACCGGCCAAAGTTGCGCGGTACTAGAGAGGCTAGCAATGGTGGGAGGTTGAGAGTGCGTATAATCCATGGACTCAACATTAGTCATGAAAAACTCACATACTTATTGCAAAAGTCTATTGGCATCGAGACAAAGTACTAATACGCATGCTCCTAGGGGGATAGATTGGTAGGAAAAGACAATCGCTCACTCGTACGCACCGGTCCTAAACAAACGATTTTTAACCCCTTTCCGTGACGGCATTTGGAAATGTTGCCAGGTGAGTGTGGGCTATAGGGGGGTCCTTCCCACACGACCCAGAAACCGTTGGGGATATGCCCTCCTGGCACACACGCTCGACAAAATGAGGTCGTGTGCGACCGGCGAGCATTGAAATACAGAAATACATTCAGTAGTGCTAAAAAATACAATTATATAGGCGAAATCATTTCCGGTCGTAAGTACATCCCACACAGTGAGTCACCACTAAACGTTTCCGTTTGTGTATACATCCCACACAGTCACTCCAAGGAAAACGTTTGCGCAATGTGGCGTAACGCAAATATTTTTCAAGAGAATGTCATGTGTGATTGTTCATTGATCCAACACGGTTTATTCCTAGAAACTGTGTGCGTTCCGTGAGGTCATCGCCCACGGTGTTTTCTCATTAACTGTTTGCAATAGGAAAATCCAACTAGCAAGCTAATTGGCCAATTAGCAGGCTAATTGCCCTATTATTAATAATCCATTTACTAATCTAATTGACATTCATATTAAGCACATAATATATCCCATTTTCATATTAAGGAAGCAGGATTTTGTAATTGAAATACATCATAGTACAACATGATATAGCTTCAGCACTCAGCCATCCCATTACACAACTACACCAACAACAAGTTTCACATGCAACATCTAGAACCTTTCAAAATTAGCATCATAGACGGTACATAGAGAGATGCATCTCATCTGCAAAACTGCTGAACCGGAAGGCAAATGTTGAGCCTTCATTCATGTTGAAGGTCTTTGCAACTTTAGGCCAGTGCATGTGGATGATTGACCGTCCATCCTTCGACCTCTTCAGGAACACTTCAATATTGAACCATGGGTGTTGTATGAAAACTTTCCTCGCCTCCTGACCAAAGAGGTGGTTTGAGAGGTAATTATTACTGAACCCTGAAAACAAGGATGCGCATAAATATCTTCTCTATATTGGAAATGGGGTAAAGTAATAAAAAAAGGCAAGGTATAATAGTTAGTACCATCTTGTAAACCTCAGTGCTTCCCATTGTTTCCCTACAACACATATAAGGTAGTTAGTCATCAGGTTAAGTAAGGGTTCACATGCTATCAGTAAAATATTCTGATGAAAAATAAGCACATTGCAGATTCATCAGATTAATTCAAGCCACATGGAAAACCCATTTATCCAAACCAAGCATGATTAAGAACTAGGAAATATAGCACTTCTATATGTTTCTCATGTATTAAGTGCAACCAAATTCGATTTATTCCTCACATGGTATACAATTACAGAATGCATCCACAGCAGTTGAACATCGCATTGCAGAATTGAACCAATCAGTTAACTAAACACCACAATAAATGAACCAAACGTTAATTGACCACCACATTGCACAATATAACATACTCCTAATAGAAGATCAGACAGTTAACCAAAGCAAGCATGCTTAACAACTTGGAAATATAGCAATTGTATTTGTTTCTCATGTATTTAGTACAACCAAATTCTATGTATTCCTCACATGGTATACAATAACATAATGCAGCCACAACAATTGAACATCGCATTGCAGAATTGAACCAAGCAAGTAACTAAACACCACAACAAGTGAACCAAGCCACAACAAATGAACCACAGTTAAATAAACACCAATAGAACAATATAACATACTCCTAATAGAAGATGAGACAGTTAACCAAACCAAGCATGCTTAACAACTTGGAAATATTGCACCCTGAAGAATTGAACATCACATTTGCAGAATTGAACCAAGCAGTTAATTGAACACCACATTGCACGACATATAGAACATATACACTATAGCAAAAGATTGCATGGTAAAAGTAGATAGCACAATTTACTAGAATTTGTTAAGGAAAGGCAGTACTAGCAAACTGAACATGGCTCCTTATAGTGAGCTAATAAGACAAGTTACTCCTCATTGTCGAAGATATCAATGACGATTGGCTCCTTGGACATGGAAGAGGGCGAGGCCTCCGCGTCGTGGGTGCCCTCGTTGTAGTGGTGAGTTGCGTGAGCCGCTCCGGGCACCAACCTGCTGGCTCTCAAGATGAGGTAAGCACGCGCTGAGAAAACACCTCGTAGTCTTCATCGAAGGAACCGACGGTCGCCTCGAGAAAACACCATGAACTGTTGTTTAAAGCAGCCAACCGCGTCGCGGCATCGGCGCGCGAGGCGTCAATGGTGGCCTAGATGGCGAGGTGCTCCTCCAAGATCTGGGGGTCGGCACGAATGGCAGCCATCGTGACCTCATCCGCGTGTGCGGCCACGATTTGCTTCTCTGCTGCCAAATGCTCCTTGAGGTCCTGGCTATACTGTGTGCACCATGGCTTAGGTCGGCGCTTATTTGGTGGAGGGGTCGGTGATTTGGGTGGAAGGTGTCGCGCTCACGTTGGTGGTCGGGGCATGTGGGATGTGGAAGGAGGAGGAGGATGGGGGTCGGGTGTGGATTACCTGCCTGGATAGGCGAGGCCTAGCAGCATGAAGGAGGGTCGCCGACGAGGAGGCGGCGGCGTGGCAAGCAAGGAGTGAAGGTTTCAACTTGGAAAGGAAGGCGGAAAGAGGGGAAATGTGGCTTTTGGTAAGGGGAGGGGGCGGGGAGGTAGATGTTTCCGCCGAAGCTGAAAATTTGGAATCACTTCAGCCAAAGAACTGGCGTGCAAAGTGTCATCAGACACGGTCCCTTATTCAGACACGGTCCAAAAATATTTTGTGTTGCATCTCACACGGTGGGTTATAATAAACTGTGTGGGGTCTACTTGATTTTTCATCTTGATTTGAATTACATAATGTGGTCACAACGACCATGGACGGTGTTTGAATTGCTAGACCTTTTATCTGCAGTGATCATAAAAGAATTGGAATTATTCAGGGTTCGTTTGGACATTTTTATGCATTAAGTAAGTTTTCAATGCATTTAAGTGCATAATTCAAATTTGAACTATATGCACATGCTCCAGTGCATATAAATTGGTTAAAAAATCATATCTGCGTCCTTGGGTGCATGCTTAGGTCCCATGCAAGAAATGGGGATGAATTTCAAACACCAGGGCACCATTGATTGGCGGCAAAACATTGAGATGCCCGGTTTTTAAATTCTAGTAAATCCAAAACTCGTCTTAAATTCATGAAACTTGGCATGCTATCATGGAGCAGCATCAACATGTCGTGGTAAATTTTTTGTCCCATTTGGGGCAGGTTTGGGCATATTCTTCTCACAAACCGGAGCTTCTCACAACAAGCATGATGATTTTCGGTAGGGAACGTCGCACCTTTGGGGACAAAATGATATCCATTGCCTCTTATTGCTTTCATTTTTTTTCTTGTGTCAACATAGAACAACAGGAGTGTTGTGTGATTTTTTGTGATTTTTCGGGGTTCGTTTGGACATTTTTATGCATTAAGTGAGTTTTCAATGCATTTATGTGCATAATTCAAATACGAACTACATGCACATGCTCCAGTGCATATAAATTGGTTGAAAAATCAAATGGGTGTCCTTGGGTGCATGCTTAGGTCCCATGCAAGAAATGGGAATGAATTTCAAACACCAGGGCACCATAGCTTGCCGGCAAAACATTGAGATGCCTGGTTTTTAAATTCTAGTAAATCCAAAACCCGTCTGAAATTCATGAATCTTGGCATGCTATCATGGAGCGGCATCAACATGTCGTGGTAAATTTTTTATCCCATTTGGGGCAGGTTTGGGTATATCCTTCTCACAAACCAGAGCTTCTCACAACAAGCATGATGGTTTCGGTAGGGAACGCCCCACCTTTGGCGACAAAACGATATCCATTGCCTCTTATTGCTTTCAATTTTTTTCTCATGTTAACATAGAACAATATGAGTGTTGTGTGAATTTTTGTGATTTTTCGGGGTTCGTTTGGACATTTTTATGCATTAAGTGAGTTTTCAATGCATTTATGTGCATAATTCAAATTTGAACTACATGCACATGCTCCAGTGCATATAATTGGTTGAAGAATCAAATATGTGTCCTTCGGTGCATGCTTAGGCCCCATGCAAGAAATGTGAATGAATGTCAAACACCAGGGCAGTGTTGATTGCCGACAAAACATTGAGATGCCTGGTTTTTAAATTCTAGTAAATGCAAAACTCGTCTGAAATTCATGCAACTTGGCATGCTATCATGGAGCGGCATCAACATGCCGTGGTAAAAATTTTGTCCCATTTGGGGCAGGTTTGGGTATATGCTTCTCACAAATTGGAGCTTCTCACAACAAGCATGATGGTTTTCGGTAGGGAACGTCCCACCTTTGGGGACGAAACGATATCCATTGCCTCTTATTGCTTTCAAATTTTTTTTCTCGTGTCAACATAGAACAATAGGAGTGTTGTGTGATTTTTTTGTGATTTTTCGGGGTTCATTTGGACATTTTTATGCATTAAGTGAGTTTTCAATGCATTTATGTCCATAATTCAAATTTGAACTACATGCACATGCTCCGGTGCACATAAATTGGTTGAAAAATCAAATATGTGTCCTCGGGCATGCAAGAAATGGGAATGAATTTCAAACACCAGGGCACCGTTGATTGCTGGCAGAACATTGAGATGCCTGGTTATTGAATTCTAGTAAATCCAAAACTCGTCTGAAATTCATGGAACTTGGCATGCTATCATGGAGCGGCATCAACATGCCGTGGTAAATTTTTTGTCCCATTTGGGGTAGGTTTGGGTATATGCTTCTCACAAACCAGAGCTTCTCACAACAAGCATGATGGTTTCGGTAGGGAACGCCCCAACTTTGGGGGCAAAATGATATCCATTACCTCTTATTGCTTTCAAATGTTTTCTCGTGTCAACATAGAACAACAGGAGTGTTGTGCTATTTTTTGTGATTTTTCATGGTTCGTTTGTACATTTTTATGCATTAAGTGAGTTTTCAATGCATTTGTGTGCATAATTCAAATTTGAACTA
The DNA here is from genome assembly GCF_018294505.1 of Triticum aestivum. NCBI lineage: Eukaryota > Viridiplantae > Streptophyta > Magnoliopsida > Poales > Poaceae > Triticum > Triticum aestivum. The sequence goes on from NC_057798.1 coordinate 250,599,923, forward strand.
CCTGCACATGCTCCAGTGCATATAAATTGGTTGAAAAATCAAATCTTTCTCCTTGGGTGCATGCTTAGGTTCCATGCAAGAAATGGGAATGAATTTCAAACACCTTGCCACCGTCACTCGGCCGCAAACATTGAGATACCTGGGTTTTTAAATCCTAGTAAATCCAAAACTCGTCTGAAATTCATGAAACTTGGCATGCTATCATGGAGCGGCATCAACATGTCGTGGTAAATTTTTTGTCCCATTTGGGGCAGGTTTGGGTATATGCTTCTCATAATCGAGAGCTTCTCACAACAAGCATGATGGTTTCAGATAGAACACCCGTATGCAAACTGAGAGCAAGATTTGTGCATCGAACACAAACGGTTCTTTTGGATGACGCGTGTGAACCACTTACAAACAGTTTTGTGCAATATGCATCTGTCATATTGGGTATGTTGCCATTTGTCAAACTAGAAAGATTGACATTTGTTGATCTAGTAACATTGCCATTTGCCAACCTTGTAACACTGGGATTTGTCAAAATATGAAGCTAAAATTCACTAGCAGTATCTAATTTATGCAACTAAAATTCAGTAATTAAGCATAGATGGAGGTGAGGAGGCGTGTTCAACCAGGCGTGCAGCGGACGGCGTAGTATTATTCGATTTGACAGCGGGCGGCGTAGTTCCCGATACGACTTTAATGCAGACGAGCAAGAGGGTAGCTGTTCCCAAAATGTTGAACTGCCAATGATGCATCCTCCTTCAATTAGCATTATGTGAATGCATGAGGGAAGTAATGGGAGGACCGGGAAAAGAGGCAGCACGATGTGAATGCAATGCAGTTTGCACTCATATAAAGGCGCCCCTCCATTCCAATGCATCCACCACATTGTACAGACCTAAGCATTTGCCTAAGCACATACACTAATAAGAGCAAAAGTGCCCACTCCAAACCCATGGCGGTGATGCACGCGAGCAGCCAGCGGCTGTTCTAGATGGTCCACGACGCCGGCCAGCGGCATGGCACCGTGGATCGTCTCCATACGGTGTTGGCAACCGGCTAGTGGATGGCCGCCGTCGACGCCAGCTATGACTCTCGGTTGGACCAGATGATCGTTCGCACCACCAACAGGTTCACTTTCGTGAAGAAGCTCGCAGACGACATTGTTGTACTCCTCCAGCCCGCGTGCCCGGGCTCCTCATTGCCTGCCACCCTAATCGGCCTCCATGGTCGGAACCTCTTTCAAGTACTGGTGGCCCTGCGACTTCCCGCCGACGCCACGAAGAATGTCCACCTGGAGGTCGCGCTCGCCGCGAGGTGCCTCGCCCGGCAAGAAACCGTCGACCTACACATCCATGTATACGAGCAAATCATGTACATAGGTATCTACAAGGATAGTGAGGATGCTACGATGTTAGCCTTCTTCAGCCGTCTGGAAGCCTTGGATGCCTTTGTTGAGAAGCACCTTGACCTCGCCACAAAAGCCGCCGCTCCTTAGCCACCGGTCGGTTGCCCGACCAGCGCACTGGGTTGAGGAGGAGGAGGTCATACATTGACGGATGCATCTTTCTTCTTGCCTCCTATAACCACCACTGCGATTGCATCATCGTGGCATTAATTCTTATTTTGCTATTGCATTCTCGTTCCAGTTGATACAGACATGTGCGATCCCTTCGCTCAATACAGACATGTCCGTTCCAGTCTTATTTTGATTGGCTTGAATGAAGGTCTATCCTGCCGTTAGGCGCCGCGACACGCTCTGCTCGCGTACCTTGGCGCGCTCGGCTTGTGGACTGCTTTTCATTGCGTGTTCAACTGCTATATGCATATATATGGTTGCTCGCCGTTGAGGCGACCGCGGAGCGCTCTACTCGCATCCCTCCTGTTGGGCGTGCGCACGATCACGTCGGGGGCCCCGTATGCATGCGGTTGCGCCACATGCGTTGCCACGCGATGCAGTTATATGCGGCATGATGGAGTTACGCGCTGCAAATTAGAACTGCCATCAAGGCCTACCGATATTCCTGGCTGTCCGGCTTCCCCTTTAATTCCCGCGGCCATTATAACCTTAGTCTCTTCACCTTTCTATCGCGCCCCACAACACAACAAGCACACCCACGACGACACATAGAGAGGGGATGTCCAGCGGCGGTCCAATGGAGTTCGGCGAGCATAGAGTGGAGACCCATGCGAGGGAGATGGATCTCTTGGTGGTGTACACCATCGACCCGGCCGTGGTGGACGACTACATCAACAACATTGAGCAGTTGCTTGCTCGAGACAAGTACAAGGTGCTCGGCATCGACCTCCAGTACACCACCGGTCATCCCGGCATAGATCGGAAGGTTGTCGTCGCCCTATTGTGCGTGCGCCATGATGTCCTCATCTACCACTACTGCATGGCCACAGAGCCTTGCGACCGTTTCAACAGGTTTGTCAACAACACCGACTACAAGTTCGCCATGGTGGAAACCATGGACGATGTAAAAGCGCTCAGTGTTACGGGCTTGGCCTGCAAGAACCTTGTCAAAATCCGTGACCACTATAGGGTCTAGGGCAACATGAAGAAGGACTCCCTGGTGGAACTCGCCTCGGCCATCATCGACCCCTACTACGAAAACATGAAGGAGGATGCCCAGAGAACAAGTCCCCTATCCTAGCAGAGGCCCTCGATGCGGCAACTGGATGAACCTCACCTCAGGTTTGCAGCCAAGAGCATGTACACATGCTACGAGATGCACATGTGGATCATTGACATGAGGAAGTGCCTCGTTACCCAAATCGACGAGCCCGGATCGAGCCACAAGCAAAGCAAGCGTCAGAAGAAGTAGATGATGATCAGATGATCATTTATGCTAGTTAATCATGCATGTAATATATAGTTTACTTTATTTGTGTGTGGAAATGTCATGTGTGTAGTAGGCACCTATGTAATTATGCATGTAATAGTTTACTTTGGTGTGTGCAAATGCCATGGTTGTTGTAGCCACCCATGTAAGTGGATGTTTAATTTGGTTATGCAAGCATGTCCTTATTAGTGTGTGTGTGTGTGTGTGTTGTTGTTGTTCTGTATGCAATCCCATCACACAACACAAGGTCATCGCCGAGCCCACCACGGCGCCGCGACCAGAAGCTTTGCAGGAGCAGACCACCTTTCATCAGGATAAGATGTACTAGTTGTCTCCCTTTGAATTTGGCCGTTGTGGGATCCCTTCCCGCCTTCGTTTTGGGGGAAGAGGACCAAGGCCGCTATAAGTATAGCCTAGCCACTACCAGCGAGGGGGGAGGATCATTTAGACAATCCACACCCTCACCAGCTCACACAAACACAAGAACACACCTCTTGAGGTTGTTCTTCCATTGTACTAGTTTGTCCTCAGCCCACCTCAAGGCTAATCCATCACAAAGCAGGTGTAGGGTATTACACCACAAGGTGGCCTGAACCTGGGTAAACTGCCTTGTCCCGTTCTTCTTCAGTTCATCGAGCTAGGCCATGAGATTGACGAGTTGGCAGACTAGGGAGGTTGAGTTCTTCGCACGCACCTGAGAGTTCGAATCTATCTAGGGTCTGCGGAGCCCTGAATCTGATGGGTTGCATGTGTGCGTCCACGGACCTCGTGCGTCCCCACTGTCAGCCTCTCCACGTACTGTACTCTTCCAATGACTCTCATTTGTTTACCATGTTGATCAAGCCACACCGAGTGCATCTAAGCTAGTGGACGACGGCGGGGCCCCGGATGGCAACAATCTAGAGATGGGAAGACGTAGGAGTGGAGTCGCAAAAGAAGAGGTCTACGAGGGTTAACTGGTTCTGGTTCGACAGTCGGTGGAGAATAACAGGAGGTGTGGAGGGGTGGAGGAATGGCCTGGCTGGCGGTAGGGTAGCGCTTCACAGCGAAGCGTGCTAAGCAGAGCTGCTAGAAGTAGGAGGCAGGAGCAGGTGGTCCCGACGGTGCTGGAGGAAGAAGACGAGAGATTGAAGATGGATGACGGTCATTGGATGTAAATCCAATGGCTATTGATGTCAGAATCATTTGTTGACTAAGTTGATAACGACTTGCCTTGGCTTCGACCTATTGGCCCACATTTCAGCCTCCAAAAACGTGGCACATATTCAACCCATTTTTTCAGAATTTACAGTCCATTTGATCTTTTTCGTAGAATTACACTTCATTTGCTGTGCTGGGTGAAAAAATAATGTAGCGTCCATGCAGCCCATTTTTTTAAAAACTACAACCCATTTTCACTTTGTCAAAATACACGAATTTGCTGGGCTGGCTGAACAAATAATGTAGCGTCCGTGCGGCCCATTTATTTTTTCCAAAAAAATTATAGCTCATTTGCACTTTTTCGAAATACATGATTTTGCTGGGTTGGTTCTAATTATAATGTTGGGTTGGGCGCAGCAATGTTATCAACAAATAAACAGGGGCTGAGCATTTTGTTATAAATATATTTAAATAATAAGCGCACTATTATTACATTGGTCCTTAAATCTTTCCAAGCTTTTGTACACAATCACTAGGATTTTCGGTGCCTTAATGTAAAAAAGAATCTAGGATTTTATTGTTAAAAAATTATTTTTGTAAGTTAATAAGACGTGGGATATTTTTTCTAATATATGTAAGTATCTGTTAAATACATGATGACAATAACAATAATATATAATAACACATAAAATAATACAAATATATATAATATAGTTAGAAGGGAAACATAAGTTCGACCTAGCGTTCCTATTCTTATATAGAAAAATAGAATATACCTCTGTGTTTTCTTCAAAAAAAATCACATAAGTTGGGCTGTGGATGTTTCAGAAAAAAAAATCTAGGATGGGAGGTCCATAGGCCGGTCGATACATGACAGCCCTCGAGAAAATACAAACCAGCATGTCGTGGGATGCGCATGCTCAAAAAGAAATCCTAGACGGGGAAGCCCACAACCCAGCTGAAACTTGCTAGCCCATTGATAATAAATGATACCTGCCAGCTCCTTGGCTTCGTTGTAAATTTATCTCCTTTAGTAACTGCGTTGAAGGACCTCAAAAAAATGTAACTATATTGACAAACCCATGGGCCCCAATGTCAACATAGCATTAGGAGGAAGTATTTTTTCAATGAGGCACTTGCTTGCGTATGGCCATAGACCTGGTGGGTCCCGACTATCCGCCTCTCCACGCATAGTCCTCTCCAGATTCCTCTCGTTTGTTCAGCATGTTCACAACGGCAGACAGCGGCGCCGCGGTGAGAACACAAAGGCGGACGATGACGTCCAGGCCCCGGACAAGAACGAACCGGAGCCGAGGAAGGCATGCTACAGTAATGGTTGATGTTCTGCCTAATTTCTAGTGAAACTACTGAACTAGCCAGTGGCCATGTGACACTACCCGACCGTTGTTTCGCCGGGTTCGATTCCACCTGATGCAGTGAAAATATCTCCAATTTTTTTTGCCTCTGCCATTATTTACATGTGGGTCCCCATTGTCATCTACACACACCACCTCCAACACTTGCCAAAACTTTGTCCCTCGTTTTCTCTTTTTTTGCACACTCGACATTGTGTGGGCATTTTGAAAATAGCATATCTTTTTGACTGTGCATCATATGAAGATGTGCTACGCATGAATGTTGATCAGCATGATGTTAACTGGCTGGTAGTTCCATTTTTGACCATGAATAAAACGTCCAACATGACGTTATCCCTGTTTGAAAAGGGTGTGTTAATAAAAAATCTCTGCCTCTGAAACTTGCAGTTTCTTATCTGAAACTGAAACTTGCAGTTTCTTCACTAAGAATCACATTGTCTGCACTTTTATATGAAACTACATTTTAAGTGCTAAAAATAGATCTCTAGAATTCATAAAATACTTCATATGCTCAATAATGCAAATCTGACATTGAAAAGACATTCATATATGAAAGTACGCTCAAAATACACAACACAAAACACAATTCACAACCTGCAAATACTGACAACCCTAAGCTCCTCTGACAATTCACAACCTACCCGACTAGGGTTGGGGGATGCAGTCCCCTCCTATTCCTCGGCGGCAGACAACCGCCCCATGAGACAGGGTGAACGGCAAGGGAGACGATGGCGGGGAAGCATCGTCGGGCCAACTACTTTTCTCCTCTTGCAGTTGGATTCGGTCGACGAAGACTCCACCGGCTCGCTCTGGCACAACACCCTCACAAATGGCACCATGTAGATGCTTGATCCTTCAATCTCTGGTGGATGCTCAATCTTGGATCGATACTCCCACCACTACTGCCTCATGACCAGATTCGGTGAATCTGTTTGCTCCTTGGTCCAGAGGAGCAGCTCCCTTCGAGACTATCGCCGCCTTTTTGCCCTATTGCACATATTTTGCCATGGATGTCGCCGTCGCTGCTAATTGGTCCTTGTTGTCAAACCTATATCTGTATCTCCAACATCCTAGATAGCTTCACATGGTCGCTGCTTGTGATCCTTAGGTATCGGTTGTACTCCTCCATCGATCTACTTCTCCACAGCAACTTCACTCGCCGACGGTGGTTTTTGAATGGAAGACGAGAGGAGCGGCGCTGGTTTTGGATTAGAATAGGAGAGGAGCGGCGATGGTTTTGGATTGGAATAGGAGAGGAGGGGCAGTGGTTTTGTAATGGAAGAGGAGAGGAGCCGCGCTGGATTTGGATTGGAACAAGAGAGGAGCGGCGGTGGTTTAAGAGGAGACGAGTGGCGCTGGTCTTGGAAGTATTTTTTTGCATATTTTGGGTCAAAGTTTGACCATGTACTGTATTTGACAAGCAAAATGTGAATGCGTGTCATCAAAAATTGTATCGTTTAATTCGTACCTAAATGCACTTTCAAATTATATTATTTTTGCAACGTATAACATATATTTTATTTGTGAAAATCATGGTCAAATATGACCTAGAATACAAGGGAGTCTAGTTAATGTGGGGTCGCTTTCTTAATTGAAGGGTATTTTGATTTTGATCCAGTCACAACATGCTGACCCTCTTGTCCAATCCTAAATTGTTGTCGCACGCTCCTCTCTTCTTATCCATTGCAAAACCACCTCCTCTCCTCTCCATCATCTCCATTCCAAAACCATCGTTTCGCCTCTCCCTCTTCTCCATTGCAAAACCATCCCCTCTCTTCTCCATCTTCTCCATTGCAAAACCACCGTCTCGCCTCTCCCTCTTCTCCATTGCAAGCAACCTTCTCTCCTCCCATCTTCCATAGCTAGCACCGGACCTCTCAGAAGGACATCGATGGAGAGGATGCAGCAATGAATCGAGAAGATCGCCAGTGGCGACCAGGCAAAGTTAGCCAGGTTGAAGGAGATCCTTACTTGGTTTGATAACGAGTGGGACATTTCGAGGACGGTGAGGGCCATGTGGCAATGTATGCGAAAGAGCGAGACAGCAGCGATGAGGGTGGCGATGTACTCCTCGGTGACAATCATACCGCAGTCCTTCGAGTTCATCAAGTATCTCCTCTGGGCGATGGAGCAGACATATTCGCCCGAGGAAAAAATCAGGCGGAGGTGGTGGGCGTATAGGTCGAAGGTCGAGCATCCAGAGGATAACGAATCGATCAAATACAGTGTGTCGTTCATGAGGGTGCAGTTCCTTCTCCCACTACAGGAGGATGCCAGATGGCGCGACTTCGCTTCGCCGCCATTCTCCATGGTTCCTGTGACACCCTTGTTTTCGCCATCATGATTTTCCTTTACCTTTTTCCTTTTATTTGGATTTTGAGTTCATTCATTTTACTTAGCACTTTGGAATTGTTTTGATTTTCACCCAAGTGACTCCAATCACCTCCCACAACCTCTCTTGAACTCTCATTCATCATCACATTTCTTTGGAAAAAGTTTCTTCTAAGGAAAATATTCATTTTCACCCTGAAAACGCAATATTTTCACTTTCCCTCAAACGCAACCCCTCTTTTTCTTGCCCACGAAAATCTAAGAAAATTCCCACACACCCTTTGGACAGTGCCTCATGATCCTATGCAGAAATATCAATTTGTTATGTGGCCGAATTTTGGTAGGAAAATTCATTTGCATTCTGACCTAAAAATGCAGTTTGTACAACAAGTGCATTATTCCTTGATATATTGGAGCTGAGTTTTCTTGAGCATCACTACCTTAGTAACCTAACACTATAACCCAAAGCGCAACTCCTAACTCTTTTTGGTTTGATCACAAATTATGCCACAAGTTTCTGTCCAGAAACATTCCGCTAGTACTGTGATCAACTCACTCATCCAGGACATTTGCTAAATCCTTTCCTAGCCTAAACACTCCACGGTCGACGGCCTAGACATAGTTTGGCATCGCATTGGCGTCATGATGGCACAGTGCGTGTGGTGACCGCGTGAGGACAAGGGCTCCAGCACGCTGTCAACGCGCTCTGAGCTCTGCTCGAGCCTCTGTTGAGCTCGTGCTCGTCTCAGCATCAAGCCCAGCATGCTGCACCGCGCCACCAGCCTCACTTCACCTCCCCAGCACCCTCCTTGCCGCTCACCGATACCGGAGATGCCGCAGCGATCACACGTGCGCCATGCCAGAGGAGCACAGTGCCCCCGTGCTTGACTCTGAACCCTCCCATACGTCATGTGCTCGTCCTCAAGCTCAGAGAGTGGCCGTGTGAGCCCTGGCCACTTCTCCCTCTCTCAATGACGCTCCTCGTTGCCGTGCGCCGCTTCTAGAGACTCCGGTGAGCTCTTGAGCTCCGCCTCTCCTATAAATAGACCCCTCCCGAGCTCATTTCTCCTCACCTCTCCACCCACTCAACCTCCACGACCCTGTAGGAAGCCACAGCCTGGTCGGGCAGGCCTCTGGCCGCCGTCCCTGACCCGAGCTCGCCAGCAATCCCCTTTCTCTGTCCCCCATGTCTCCACTGCTCCTCAAACTCGACACACTTCCTCGGCGACTCACTAGTGAAACACTAGAGCTAGCCGACCCCCCTGGAGCCCTTGGAGCCGCTTGTTCTCGCTGTCTTCTTCATCTTCGATGACCTCCGCCTGCTGCAGCCGCTGGAGCAGCCCTCACCGACCCCATCCATCCACCCCTCGCCGCATTTCGGGTACGTGGTGTTCGATGTAGCCTTTCGCATCTCCCTTTCCTTTCCATGGCGGTCGCCGACATCTCCTCGCCGGAGAAACACCGGCGATGCGCCGCCCCTCCTCTATTTCCCTCTCTCTCTCTCTCCAGATCTGACTCGTGGGGCGTGCTGTCAGCCTCTCCACTCGCGCCCGATGCGACACGAGTGGAGGCGTATTCTCTGAATACGCCTTCGATGTCACCCCCCTGGATTTTTTATTTATTCAAATTTAGTTCAAATTTGACCAGAAACATTGACCAGCCCTAATTCCTAATCTATAAGTCCAAATGAGTTGATTATTTTTGCATTAGTTTTTTTGTTGGATGTTCTAGCAGCACGCCAAATTTGAGAGTTTTCCTTGCTGTGTAGAACTTCTGGTGAATTTCAGAAGGGTTCTTGATATTTTCTTTTGCTGTTTTTAATTGTTTGCAGAATAAGAAACTTGCCTTGAGGAGAACCAGGAGGAGTGTGACCCTCCTCTGTGCTAAGGCAAGCCACACAAATATTTGCATGGGGTCATTTCAATAACTATGATTTTCCAACTTCAATATGGTTTATTTCATGAATCTAATCATTTAATAAATATTGCTTATGTTAGTTCATTTGTTATGCTTGAATTGCTTGGCTTGTTGTAGTACATGAGTGCATCGACTAGTGTGCTGCAATAGAGTTATTTTGATAGCATGACCATGGTTTGATTATGATTGGTATTGTTTTCATAAATGATTTATCATTTTCACCATGCTAATGTCATAACTAAAAATGATTGGGTTAAAGCCAGTGAGTTAAACCAGTGTCTCTAAAGTGATTAGTTGTGCATGCAAAATAATTATATGATGTTAATCCGTGTCATTTCGGTAATATGTGAATATAGTTGCATGTCAGATATTTGCATGTTCATGGCATACTATGGCTCGAGTTCTTTTATTTAAAGTTAAACCTGATGATAATTCAACTTGAACATAATGTTGATCGAGTCATGGTGCCACCGAATCGAGCTTCTTAGTGCAACCCCATTTGCCTTTATGGGAAGACCTTTATTCGGTCCATTGTCATGCCTCTGGTCGGTGCCTCCAACGAGGGAAGGTTATGGGCGTGCGGTACCCTTGCCGGGTAAGCAGAAATAACCTTGTGTGCACGTTGTTGTTGTTATGGTACCTTGTCCCCATTTGGGACCGTTTAAGTTTTGCCACGACGGTGGTCGTGGATGTCATGGGTTGACATCGAGGCCACCCATGACTTAGCCCAGAGGGGAGTGCATCGGAGTAGCCAAGAGACAGTCATGACAATGGGTTGGTTCTATCGGAATGTCGTTGGTCCACCAGAATGGGAGTTCTAGGCCATGGATTCCGTGATGTGGGTACAGTGTACTAACCTATTTAGAGAGTGTGTTAAATCTATCGATAGTCACATCCTCAGTTATGGACCCAATTTGTAGTAGGTCACACCATGGATCAACATAAATAATTTAATCTTGCACACTATAGCTATATGATTGGCACTGGTTATGTGATGAGATTGTTGAAACCATAAAGATGGTTGTTGTTGGAACCAAAGAGTTGGGTTCCATTGTGGTTGTCGTTGGAACCAAAGATTTGGTTTCCGTTGTGATCTGGGAGTGATCACCGTATTGACGAGATTGATTACGAGGTAACCCGTATGGTAAGTGAGTCCGAGGGACTCGGTGCACAAGCATGTTCACTTCATGAGTAGTATGTTGAATCATTGCATTTAACCTGCTTAATTGTCATGTTATTGATTGACATTATGATTTTACTTGTTGTGAGCTTCCAAGTACATTCAATGTACTGACCTGGTCTGTCATGCTAGCTTTCTGGAAAGTCTTACTAGATCAGAGTGCTTCCCTTGTCTAGACCGTGTCCACATCGGTGTCCCTGTGCTACGAAGTTCCGCTTCATCGTCATTCCGCTGCCGCGTAGTTGTTATGATCAAGGCCCCTTTCATGTTCATTAAATAGTGTACATATTGTTCAGTCGCACCGTGTGTGCCGCTTGGCCTTGCTAGCTGATGTCATGTCGAACCTATGTTCCCGCTAGCATCAATAAAGCAGTTGTTTTCTGTACCAAGTTGTTGTGTGTTGCCAGAAGACTAGATCTCTGGGCTGGCAATGCAAGGTAAACCGGCTGATCTGAACCCAGGTGCCACAACACTTGGTATCAGAGCTGCGCTGACTGTAGGACATGCTAGACCACTGATGCATTAGTTGAATGGTAGCTAGTTTAGTTTTGAGTGCCGTTAGTGTTTGCATCTAATTGCTACATTGCATGCATCTGATTTATTATTATTTCTAACCGACTAATAGTGGTGAGTGTATATGGCTCCAGTACCGTATGTGTGTCAGTGGGAGCTGTCGCTGTGCACTTTGCCGCACCTTCTTCGGAGCGTACGGTGTCGCCTCTACCCTCATGGAGACGATCCGGTGTATAGGGTGTACCAGGAGCGCCTAGCAGATTCATTATACGAGTATCACGCGGTGGTTACCTTGCGCTGCAGTTCGGCATCTGGTTCATACACATGTTCTTGTAGGAGTGGTTTTGCCTCTACCCCCACTCAGGTTGTTCAGTTTGTTGCATTTGAGATTCTCGTTGAGCAACACTATAACGAGATCCAAATGCAGACCCGCCTAGGTTTCTACTACTACCCATCCCTGCACCATGATGGTCGTTTCCGCTTTCCTATTATTAATCCGGCGGCAAGAGTCCCGCTAGCCACCTTTCCTGCTATATCACTGCTAGCTATCTTTTGATTCACGAGCTGGCCCGAGAGCTGACTCGTGCTCACACTACTTTGGTGGCCGCTAGGTTCAGCCCCACTCCACCTTCCATAGGATTTACCCCCTATATTCCACCAGTTTCTAGCTCGCCAGTTACCCCAGTTACTCATTCGAGTAGCTTGAGCACCTCGACCGTCACTCCCCATAGTGCCCCTGTCGAGTGGGCTTCACTTCTCGCTACTCCCGCAGCCCCTATGCTCCAGCCTCATCCCGCACCTGCCCCTAAGGGAGAGCCCTCGAGGCAGCATCGTCGTGTTACCTTTAACCCGGAGGTTTCCATTAACATCGTCAATTCAGGATTCGAGTCTGGCTCAGGAGAGGAGCCAGCTGGACCATCTGAGCACTACATCATCAAGGAATCCGAGGTTCTCATGATGCATGGATGTACGGATGTAGTCGTCCTTGTCATCATGTTTCGTTTCATGTATGAGCGTAGTCGTACCCATCATGATGTTTCCCTGTATGTATGAGTCTATGTATAATTATGTCAGAACTTTTTATTATTCGCCTTGAGTTCTTGTTGCTTTCTTCTAGGCTTTGTCACTTGCTTTTCTTCCCCATTTATGGATGTTGGTCATCTCGGTTGCTTCATATTGGGAAAAACAAACAATAGGATGATGCGTGGAGGAAGCAGTCTTGCTGGTGAGGATGTCCCTGTTCGTCATTCAGCAAGACAGGTAGGGCATTCCCCCGAACCGTATCCACAACCACCACCTCCACCGCCACATCCACCAACCATTGAACAAATCATGCATGCTCGAAGAAAGAAGAAACAACGATCTATTTGAACTATTGAAAAGTGTGCAAGCTATGGTTGGGCAGAATGGAAATCAAAATGGTCATCACTCCGAGCTCTCAGATTTTCAAATGTGTAATCCACCCAGTTTTAATCAAGTTGCTGACCCTCTGGAAGCTGATGACTGGCTAAGGACCATTGAAAAGAAATTGGACATTGCTCGTACTAAAGAAAATGATAAGATTCCATTTGTGACTCACTATCTGGAAGGAGTCGCAGCTATCTGGTGGGACAACACTAAAGCTATGTGGCCAACAGATGACGAAATCACATGGGATAAGTTTAAGGATCAGTTCTGAAAATATCACATTACTTCAAGTATCATGAAAGTCAAGCAACGTGAGTTCCTAGCTCTCACACAAGGTAATTATTCGTCACCGAGTATCTGAACAAGTTCAATCATTTGGATCGTTATTCTCTGTATGATGTGGCCACCGAAGAGGGAAAGGTCAACAGATTCCTTGGAGGACTGAATCAACACCTCAGATGCACCCTCAGTATGCTTGATTTTCCGGATTTCCAGACTCTGATAAACAAGGCCCTGATTGCAGAATGGGAGCACAAGCTTATTCAGGACAGTAGGCCCGTTCATGATGACCGCAAGCGGAAGTTTGAACCCAAGAAGGAAGGACCATAGTCCAGAAGGCTCGTACCTGGCAACAGACTCAGTTTTAGTATAAGCCCAATTGGTAGCAGAATATTAACAAGACCACTACCCAAGTCAAGAACATTGTCACAAACCAAGCATGCGAGGATTGTCAATGTAGCAATGTGTGCTTTTCTTGTGGGCAAACCGGACACTACTCTAGATAGTGTCCAAAGAATGGCATGTCAAATGCTCCATTCAAGCCGAAAGTTAATCACATGGGTCCATACCCTGGCTAGAAAACCATCCAAGGGAAAGTTCATCACCTCTCCGCAAAAGAAGCCCAAGAGAACCTAGAAGTCATCATTGGTATGTTTTCTGTTAATAGCATACCTGCAATAATTTTGTTTGACTCTGGGGCTTCCTATTCTTTTATTTCATGGAGTTTTGCTGGCCAAAACAAGTTTTCTTGCTCAATTTTGTAAAAGTGTATGATTGTACAATCTCCGGGATCGTTGCTCAAAAGCAATTTGGCCTGTCGCAATTTGGAGATTGACATCAAGGGAGTCATGTTCCTTTCTTCGTTGATAGTTCTTGAGTCTGCTAAGTTGGATATTATTTTGGGAATGAACTGGTTAACCAAACGTCAAGTATGCATCAACTGTGCGACCAGAGAAGTCACATTGACAAACCAGGAAGGCCAAACTACAAAATTCTTTGCTCGGAGAAACATGCCCAAGAAAGAAATGGTCTTTGTAGCTATAGCTGAAGAATTGGATTTAATTCATGTGGTTAGTGAGTTTCCAGATGTATTTCCCGAGGAACTACCAGGAATGCTGCCATACCGCGAGCTTGAGTTTGCAATTGACCTTGTTCCCGGACCGCACCGCTATACAAGAAGTATTACTGGATGCCTTCATCCGAATTAGTGGAATTAAAGAAACGGCTTGATGAGATGCTTCAGAAAGGATACATTCATCTAAGCTCTTCACCGTGGGCATCACTCGCAATCTTCATGGACAAGAAAGACGACAGTCTTCAGATGTGTGTGGATTACCGTCAGTTGAATGATGTCACTATCAAGAACAAATACCTGCTTCCGAGGATTGATGATTTGTTCGACCAACTCAGTGGGGCAAAAGTATTCTCCAAGATTGATTTGAGGACCGGATATCACCAGCTCAAAATCAAGATGGAGGATATTCCTAAGACCACATTCACCACTCTATACGGTCTTTATGAATATACGGTAGAGTCTTTCGACCTCACCAACGCCCCTGCTTTCTTGATGCACATGTTTAATAAAGTATTCATGGACTTTTTGGATAAATTTGTGGTGGTCTTCATTGATGACATCCTCATATACTTGAAAGGTGAAGAAGAGCACAAGGGACATCTCAGAGTAGTCTTGCAAAGGCTCCGTGACCATCAGCTATATGCGAAATTCGGCAAATGTGAATTTTGGCTCAAGCAAGTTGGAGTTTTGGGGCATGTTCTTTCGGCAGAAGGCATAGCCGTGGATCTAAGAAAAGTGAAGGACGTGCTTGATTGGACAACACCTACGACAGTGACTGAGGTCCAGAGTTTTCTTGGATTGGCCGGATATTACCGTCGATTCAGTGAAGGCTTCTCTAAGATTGCCAAGCCCATGACAGAACTCCTCAAGAAGGATCAGAAATTTGTATGGTCTGAGGACTGTGAGATAAGTTTCAATCAGTTGAAAACCCGATTGACGTCAACACATGTGTTGACCCTCCCAGACATCTATCGCAGCTTTGATGTATACTGTTACGCATCCAGGAGAGGTATTGGATGTGTGCTCATGCAAGATGGCAAGGCTGTAGCCTACACATCTAGACAGCTATGACCCCACGAAGGGAACTACCAAACCCATGATTTGGAATTAGCCGCAGTTGTGCACGCATGGAAGATTTGGAGGCACTACCTCATTGGCAAAAGATGTCAGATATTTACGGACCACAAGAGTCTCAAGTATATATTCACCCAACCGGGCTTGAATCTCTGACAGCGAGGATGGCACGAATTGGTCAAGGATTATGATCTTGGAATAAAGTACCATCCCGGTAAGGCCAATGTGGTTGCCGATGCCCTCAGTCGCAAGCCTGCCAACCTGAACGCCCTGATAGAGTCCTTGCCTCCCGAACTCCAAGAAGAGATGGCTCAGCTTAACCTGGTTATTGTTGAGGCTGACCTCGCCAATATATTGGAAGTCACCCCTACCCTCGAGGAATAAATTCGCATGGCCTAGCTTGATGATGCCATCCTACAACACCATGTCAAGCGTATGCAAGAAGGAAAGACCCATGATTTCTCAAAAGATGAGCAAGGTACTCTAAGGTTTCAAGGTCGGATTTGCGTAACTGAACAAGCAGGCCCGAGAAATAAGATCTTGGCAGAAGCGCATGAATCTTCATACTCGATGCCGGTGGAAAACGACACCTATGGGATCACAAGAATCCCTACTACAGTTGCGGGGCGCTGGGTCATGAAAAGAGCGGGATCAGTAGTCAATACAAGCACGCGGGTCGTTTACCCAAGTTCGGGCCGCAAGGATGCGTAATACCCTAGTCCTGCTTTGATGTGTATATCTATGTTCTTGGACTTCTTGAGCAAGCTACACTGAGCGTAACTTGTCCAAGGGTCCAAATCCTTCTCCTGGATGCCTTGGGCCTCCTTTTATAGGCAAGGGGATCGCCACAGTGGCACACATGAGGTGGCATCGGGGTATTGTGGTTAACCCTATCGCTTGCCATTACGGGACAAGACGCATTTAATGTGCCTCTGATGTGTCCCCTTCACTTTACCGCCGCTTCGCTCTACCTTGACATACGCCTAGGCCAGCAAGGTGGTCAGCACCATGTAGGCTGGCAGGCTGCTGAGGTGGAGCGGTGGTACGGCCTTCACGAAGATTTGCATGCCACCACGTAGGCATGTGATGAGTTGGCTGAGAAGCCTCATGCCGACACGCAGGCGCTTGCCCAGCTGGTGGGCTGGCAGCTGCATGGGAGTGGTGGTAGAAACTTGGCGGGTGCGGGCCTGGCTGTAGCCTCACGGATGTCCTCGGCAAGGGCCTTGCCGGGGAACCGACAAGGGCCTTGCCGGGGAACCGACAAGGGTCTTGCCGTGGCGTCGCGGTCGTCCCCGGCAAGAGGTCTTGTGGGTTCCCTCGGCAAGGATCTCACCGAGGCTCGTCATCTTCTAATCCTCCTTTGATTTGGAGTGTTTCTTGTCTTCACAAAGATCTGCATGCCATCATGGAGGCGCCTCCCGAGCCCAGGTCCCAACGTGGTCAGTGGTGTTGGAAAAACTGGGGCTTCAAGGGTGGCGCGCTCCGCTGGCGTCGGGAGCTGCCCCGGCAAGGTCCTTGCTGGGGCCGTGGAGGCCGCCCCGGCAAGGGTCTTGTCGGGGGAGTCTGCCTCGCCCTCCCGCTCCTTGTGTCTTTGTCTTGGCGTTGTTTTGGCTATCTTGCGGCTTTGATTTCCTGTCTTTGCCCTGCTTAAGTGTGGCCGTAGGCGCGGCTCCGCCTGCACGTGCACAAATAAGGGGTACAAAGGAGTGCCCCTACTTTACCGACAGGAGCCCCCGGGCCTGGGCCACACATAAGCGCAACGCGTTGTTGGGCTAGGCCCAGAACGGTGTGCAGGCAGACGGGGCGGTTTTTACCGCGGTAATTCTTCGTCCGCTGTGCTTCCCAATGACCCACGTTGAATGCGTGATGTGGGGGTCGTGCGTGACGTGGGGGCCATGTGTGGGGCGGTCGCTGCAGGCATGCGCCATGTCGCAATAAATGGGAAAGAGGCGGCCCGCATCTTCCCCATAAAAAGGAATAACCGCGGGCGCACGGCTCATTTACCCCTTGTGCCTTCCCCCAATCTTGACACCACCGTCCTCATCTTCTTCTTCCTCAAGCCCCTGCTCGCCACTGCTGCGCTCCCCACTGCCTCCAAATACTCGCTCTCTTCCCAGCCATCATGGCGCCTAAGTCTGGCAAGGGCAAGGGCATGGTCAAGGATATGAGGGAGAAGGAGACACCGAAGAGCGAGGCGGCGGCCAGGCGGGTGCAGGCCGCCTATTTCATCCCGTCGTCCGTCCACGTCTTTGATCTCAGGGACTGCTTCAAGCCCTTTTGGGGGGGGCGACGTCGGTGCATCCCGCCACACGCGCCCTCCCCGTGGTTTGCAACAAGGGCGGCCAAGAACGGTACCCATTCTTTGTTGACTTCTTCTACTGCGGTCTGTGCCCCCCTTTTTCCGACTTCTTCAACGACATCATGCGCACCTTTGGCTTCCATTTGTTGGACCTCAGGCCGAATGGCGTGGCGTGCCTGGCGTGCTTCGCCCACCTCTGCGAGGGCTTCGGGGGGGTTGTGCCCAGCATGGCCCTCTTCCGCCATTACTTCTCCCCCCGGGTCCAACCCAGGGGCACCCTTTCTGGAGCCGTTGCCTGGATCCCGAGGGGCCAGGAGAAAGGCATGCACCTAGAGGGCACCACGAAGGAGAGATGGGAGGAGTGGCGGGCCTGGTGGTGTTGGATTGTGGAGGAGAGCCCTCCGGAGTTCTGTCGGGGTGTTCGTTGGGAGCCACTACTCTGTGGCGCGGACTGGAGCGACCTCGACCCCAACGACCAGGATTCGCCGCCTAACCGAGGCCGGGCTCACCCTCGAAATGATCGCGGCGGATTTCATCCGCCGTTGAATCGCTCTACTGCACAACAAGGGGAGGCCGGCCTGGGATTTCAGGAACGCGGCCGACATCAGGAGGCTCCACACCGGCCTACAGAACAACCTCACGGTGCTGCTGCACTCCTGGTATTGCTGGAAGCTCTTCTAGCTTGACTTGTACACCGACTGCAAGGTGGAGAGGAACGGCAAGGCTGCAAAGTCCGGCAAGGGACCCTTGTGTGGGCTGCTGCCGGGAGTGGTCCCACTGAGCAACAACTCCCTGTAGGCCGAAATCCTCGGCATGATGTCGGTCTTCAACGCGCACGGTCTCGATCCAGCTTGGGCCGAGCCCCCGGCACACGAGGTGGAGGAGTTCTTCGCCAATTTGGTCGAAGAACTCGATCACGATGAGCCGCGACTCATCCAGGACATCACTCAGGAGGAGCTGAACTACATCGCTGTCAGAGCACTGGAGGCGGAGCTTGCTAGGCTGGCCGGCGACGCCGGCAGCATGGAGAACGAGGTCGCCGTGGCCGCAGAAGAGGACGAGCTCGCCGAGTGGGTGAGTTCTGCCAAGGAGGAGGGCGGCGCCAGTACTGAGGCCCCCCTGCCGGGGGCATGGGCGAGGAATCGTCCGAGGAGGCCGAGGCCGTCGACCCCTCGGCTACGAAGAAGAGACGCATCCCACGTTGGGCCAGCCCTGGCGAGCCGGTCCAGCCCGGCAGGGCTGAGGCGCGGCAAGGGGCTCCGGGGGAGATCGTGCGCGTGACGAGGGCCATGACGACGAAGAAGGAGGCTGTAGTTTCGAAGAAGAAGACCACGGTGGCAAAGAAGAAGACGACCGCCTCTTCTTCATCCAAACGCTATCGGACTCCATCGCCTCCCCCTCCCCCCATGGGTGCTGGCACGGAGATCGCCTTTGACTTTTCATCCCTTTGTCCGAGGGGGAAGAGGAAAGCAGCAGAGGAGGAGGAGGAGGAGGAGTAAGTATTCTGCCCCTCATCATTTCCATCATCACTAATTGTGCCGCCCTCCTTGATTTGACTTGTCTTTGCATGGAGATGGAGACGCTGGCCTATAGGGCAGCGAAGAGGGCCAAGGCCTCGACGGGCAGCCAGCTCTCGGTCGGGACCTCAAAGGCGCCCTTGGTGCTGGAGAGCAGCCCGGACAGCAGCCCGCGGCGCAGCCCCCGGCTCAGCCCCCAACGTGCGTTTGCCACCTACCCCCTGTCATCGTGTGCCGGGGCGTGAGTTCTTGGTACTGACCTTGCCGTGGCTGCAGCAGGAGGGCAGCAGCAGGAGGAGCCACCAAGGGCCACCCCCACCACGCCACCCCCGTCGACCACACCGCCTCGAGGGGCGTCCCCGGCAAGGACGCCAGACATCGAGCCCACGCGCATGAAGGAGGAGGAGGTGGACTTGGGCGCTGCCGGCCCTGTCTCAGCAACATATGTTGGTGGGGAGGGGGCCACTTCTTCTCAGCCCGGCACGAGTGCGTCATCTGTTTTCCCTTGCTCTTCTTCTTTCTTTTTCTTCTTTTGATTTTTCCCCAGCTTTACTCCCTCTTTTGGCATCCAGACCCCCCTCCGGTGGACCAGGAGGACCTCGACACCACCTCAAGGAGGTCACCGCGGACGCCGCGACTGAGGCTGACAAAGTCGCCGCCAAGGAGGCCACCGATACTGTGGCCGAGGATGCCACCAAGGGGGAGGCCGGCAAGGGCGCTGCCAAGGAGGAGGCCGGCAAGGCCGCTGCCGAGGAGGAGGCCAGCAAGGCCGCTGCCGAGGAGGAGGCCACCAAGGCCGCTGCCGAGGATGAGGTGGTTGATGACCAACCCTCCTCGTCCGCTGCCTCCGGCTCAGGCACATACTTGAAGGTGAGCGACGACTTGTTCGTCCACTTCCCAGGGACAGCAAGCACCAGGGCGTCGGCCGAGGGGGAGGTGTTCAATGATGAAGTGCTCGCTGCCGCCGGCTCGAGGACGTCGAGGAGCCGAGCACCGGTGGCGATGGCACCTAGGAGGAGCAGCTTCTCTGGGCCATGGGCGCCAGCTTCTGGAAGCTGCAGGCACTCCATCGCGCCCGCCTAGACAAGGCAAAGTCCAGGGAGCCGGGGCGGGCAAGGCGGAGGCGGACGTCGAGAAGCGCGTCGCCAAGGCGCAGGCCTGGTTCTACCAAGCCCACGAGGAGCTGAAGGCCACCCAAGGCCAGCTGGCGCAGCGCGAGCTGGAGCTCCTCCTGAAGCTGGCCGGCATCGAAAAGACTCAGGAGGAGGTGAGGGAAGAGACCTCCAAAGCCGAGGCCATACGGTCCCAGCGCGAGGCCGAGCCGAACTCCCAGGAGGAGGACCTCGCCGCCCATGAGGCGAAGCTTGCCGCCACACTCCACGGCAAGGACGAGGAGGTCGAGAAGCTTGCCGCAGCGCGGACACGAGAGCTGGAGCACAAGCACAAGGAAGCGCTCGATGCCCAGGCTCTAGCCCACGGCAACAAGGTGAAGGAACTGGAGGTGGAGCAGGATGGCCTGAAGGCCAGGGCCGATCAGCTGGTGAAGGAGAGAGACTCGGCCCACTATGCCCTGATGGTGGCGCAGGATGAAAACCTTGCCTAGACCGAGCATCTCTCCCGCGCCAACGACTCCATCGAGGATATGAAGCTGAAGCTGGAGGGTCTTGAGAAGACACTCACGGAGGCCAAGGCCCGGAAGGGAGCCCTGACCAAGAGCCTGGCGAAGGAGAAGCAGCTTAGGAATATCGACGCTGCCAACCACGCGGATTTCATGAAGGGCGAGAACATCTGGATTAGCCGCCTCGCCGACGTCGCCAACAGGATCACCAAGCAGTTGGCCGACATGAAGATGCCGGAAGGGAGGTACGCCCCGGAACCGGGCACGAGTCCCAGCGCCAAGCTGACCCTATTCTTCGAGGGTGTTCTTGGAGCCCTGGAATGACTAGACTCCAACCGGGCGAGCTCCCTGGCCAACGAGGCCCAGATACTTTGCCAGGGCGCTATGACCAAGTTCCTCACCAAGATGGCATACTAGAACCCCAAACTTGACTTCGACACCGTGCTGGATAGCTTGCCGGGCGATGCATGCCTCTCGGTGCTCCAGGAGCGCATCGAGCCCATCATCAGTCGCGTCGACGGAATTCAGAGGATAGAGGGCCAGCGTCGGGATTAGGCACCCCGTTTCTTGTTGCCGCCGCGGGTTCACTACCAAGACAATTCATATCTTTAGTTAGAACCGCGGCAACAATTGATGTACTATAACTCTGCAGTGTTTTAAATTTGATGCATGTTATTCCCCTGCTCAATCCTTCCTTGTATGTCCACCCTACACCAATTGGGAAGGCTTGCCGGCGCACGAACCCAGACCGCAACGCCTTGAAGGACGGAACCTTTAGCGGCCAGTAGGGTGTGCTTGCTGTCGTGTGAACCACCTTGTCGTTTTCAGCGCGGCCGCTCGAACTATCGAGCGGACTCGAGACAGAGCAAGAGCGTTGCCAATTGCGGAAGGCCACCCTGCCGTTCTCGACGCAGCCGCTCGATCTGTTGAGCGGACTCGAAACAGACCAAGGGCGTTGCCAATAATGGAAGAGCCCCACTGTGTGCAGGTTTCTCATACGAAGGAAAGATCTCCGAGGAGGATAACCTTATATAAAAGGGGATTACTCAAAGTTTTGCATAACTTAGCTTTCTTGTCCTCATGCGAACGCTTGCTGCATCTGCTGACGAAGCTGCTCGCTTGGTCGCCTTCTTCTTTGGAAGCCATGGCGATGAGGAGCTGCTCGACCAGCTGCTAAACCATATTCTCACCACTGCGCCCCCTACCTGGCGCGCCAAAGATGTCGGTGGAAAACGACACCTATGGGATCACAAGAATCCCTACTACGGTTGCGGAGCACTGGGTCATGAAAAGAGCGGGATCAGCAGTCAGTACAAGCACACGGGTCATTTACCCAGGTTCAGGCCGCAAGGATGCGTAATACCCTAGTCCTGCTTTGATGTGTTGCTACGTCTTGAGCTTGCGTTGGTTTTCCTCGAAGAGGAAAGGATGATGCAGCAATAGTAGCGTAAGTATTTCCCTCGGTTTTTGAGAACCAAGGTATCAATCTAGTAGGAGGCTCCTCAAAAGTCCCACGCACCTACACAAACAAACAAAGAACTCGCAGCCAACGCAATAAAGGGGTTGTCAATCGCTTCACGGCCACTTGCGAAAGTGAGATCTGATAGAGATACTATGATAAGATAAATATATTTTTGGTATTTTATAGTATAGATTGGAAAAGTAAAGATGCAAATAAAAGTAGATTGAAAGCTTATATGATAAAAGATAGACCCTGGGGCCATAGGTTTCACTAGTGGCTTCTCTCAAGATAGCATAAGTATTACGGTGGGTGAACAAATTACTGTCGAGCAATTGATAGAAAAGCGAATAATTATGAGATTATCTAGGCATGATCATGTATATAGGCATCACGTCCGCGACAAGTAGACCGACTCCTGCCTGCATCTACTACTATTACTCCACACATAGACCGCTATCCAGCATGCATCTAGAGTATTAAGTTCATAAGAACAGAGTAATGCATTAAGAAAGATGACATGATGTAGAGGGATAAACTCATGCAATATGATATAAACCCCATCTTTTTATCCTCGATGGCAACAATACAATACGTGCCTTGTTGCCCCTGCTGTCACTGGGAAAGGACACCGCAAGATTGAACTCAAAGCTAAGCACTTCTTCCATTACAAGAAAGATCAATCTAGTAGGCCAAACCAAACTGATAATTCGAAGAGACTTGCAAAGATAACTTAATCATACATAAAAGAATTCAGAGGAGATTCAAATATTTCTCACAGATAAACTTGATCATAAACCCACAATTCGTCATATCTCGACAAACACACCGCAAAAAGAGTTACATCGAATAGATCTCCAAGAAGATCGAGGAGAACATGGTATTGAGATCCAAAAAGAGAGAAGAAGACATCTAGCTAATAACTATGGAGCCGAAGGTCTGTGGTAAACTACTCACAACTCATCGGAGGGGCTATGGTGTTGATGTAGAAGCCCTCCATGGTTGATTCCCCCTCCAGTGGAGCTCCGGCGAAGGCTCCAAGATGGGATCTCACGGATACAGAAGGTTACGGTGGTGGAAATAGTTTTTTGTGACTTGTTCTGATGTTCTCGGGGTACGTGGGTATATATAGGAGGAAGAAGTAGGTCGGTGGCCGCTCGAGGGGCCCACGAGATAGGGGGGCGCCCTCCACCCTCGTGGCCGCCTAGACTGCTTCTTGACTTGCACTCCGAGTCCTCTGGATCACGTTCGTTCCAAAAATCATGCTCCCAAAGGTTTCATTCCGTTTGGACTTTGTTTGATATTCCTTTTCTTCGAAATACTGAAATAGGCAAAAAAACAGCAATACGGGCTGGGCCTCCGGTTAGTAGGTTAGTCCCAAAAATGATATAAATGTATAAAGTAAAGCCCATAAACATCCAAAATGGGTAATATAATAGCATGGAACAATAAAAAATTATAGATACGTTGGAGACGTATCATGTGTATATCTGTGTTCTTGGAGTTCTTGAGCGAGCTACACTGAGCGTAACTTGTCCAAAGGTCCGAATCCTTCTCCTGGATGCCTTGGGCCTCCTTTTATAGTCAAGGGGATCGCCACAGTGGCACGCAGGAGGTGGCATCAGGGTATTGTGGTTAAGCCTATCGCTTGCCATTACGGGACAAGACGCATTTAATGCGCCTCTAACGTGTCCCCTTCACTTTACCGCCGCTTTACCCTGCCTTGACACGCGCCTGGGCCAGGGAGGCGGTCAACGCCATGTAGGCTAGCTGACTGCTGAGGTGGCGTGGTGGTAGGGCCTTCACGAAGATTTGCATGCCACCATGTAGGCATGCGCTGAGTTGGTCGAGAAGCCTCATGCCGACACGCACGTGCTTGCCCAGCTGGTGGGCTGGCAGCTGCATGGGAGTGGTGGTAGAAACTTGGAGGGTGCAGGCCTGGCTATGGCCTCGCGGATGTCCTTCGCAAGGGCCTTGCCGGGGCCCCAGCAAGGGTCTTGCCATGGCATCGTGGTCGTCCCCGGCAAGGGTCTTGCCGGGGGTCTTGTGGGTTCCTCGGCAAGGATCTCGCCGAGGCTCGTCGTCTTCTAATACTCCTCTAATTTGGAGTGTTTCTTTTCTTCACAAAGATCTGCATGCCATCATGGAGGCGCCTCCCGATCCCAGGTCCCAACGTGGTCGGTGGTGTTGGAAAAACTGGGGCTTCAAGGGTGGCGCGCTCCACTGGCGTCGGGTAAGCTGCCTCGGCAAGGTCCTTGCCGGGGCCGTGGAGGCCGCCACGGCAAGGGTCTTGCCGGGGGAGTCCGCCTCACCCTCCCGCTCCTTGTGTCTCTTTCTTGGCGTTGTTTTGGCCATCTTGCGGCTTTGATTTCCTGTCTCTGCCCTGCTTAAGTGTGGCCGTAGGTGTGGCTCCGTCTGCCCGTGCACAAATAAGGGGTACAAAGGAGTGCCCCTAGTTTAGTACACCGACACTCAAATTAACCCAGGAGGTACCAAGATGTACGAGGACCTTTGACTGATATTTTGGTGGGATGGAATGCAGAAGGACATTGCCTATTTTGTCGCTTGTTGCGACATATGTAACAAGGTGAAGGCGGAACATCAGAAATCCACCGGACTTCTCCAACCTTTACCCGTTCCACAATGGAAGTGGGACAATGTCTGCATGGATTTCATTAGAGGCCTGCCGAAAACTCACTGAGGCAATGATGTAGTATGGGTTGTGGTGGACATGTTGACCAAGGTAGCTCACTTCATTCCCATCCGAACCACCTACCGAGCCGATCAACTCGCACAGCTTTATGTGTCCAGAAAGTTCAGTTTACATGGAGTACCAAGAACTATCACTTTCGACCGAGGTTCTCTGTTTACCTCAGTATTCTGGTCATGTCTCCGTCAAGCTTTGGGGACCGCACTAAAGTACATCACTGCCTACCATCCTTAGACAGACGGGCAGACTAAGTGAGTAAATCAAATACCCGAAGATATGCAACGAGCATGAGCTCTGGCCCAACGACCCAAGTGGGAAGATTGTCTACCCTTAGCTGAGTTATCCTACAACAACAATTTCCAGACCAGTCTCAAGATGTCACCCTATGAAGCTCGCTATGGCCGTAAGTGCCGCACTCTGCTAAACTGGTCTCAAACCGGAGATAGCCGTATTTTCAAAACCGACATAATGATGGAGGCTGAAAACAAGTCAAAGAGATCTGAGATAGACTACAAGTGGCCAAGTCCTGATAAAAGAGCTACTATGACTCCAAGCACCGACAGACCAGTTTTGAACCCAGAGAATATGTTTACCTTCGAGTCACACCCATGAAAGGAGTCAAGAGGTTCCAGACCCGAGGAATGCTTGCACCCAGATATATTGGCCCATTCCCAGTTATATCCAGAGTTGGTACAGTGGCTTACTAGTTGGAACTACCATCGGAATTGTCAGAAGTGTACCATGTGTTTCATGTCTCACAGTTGAGAAGGTGTATCTTTCCCACCCCTCGCCGTGTTTTGGGTACGTGCGTGTTCACCATAGCCTTGCGCATCTCCCTATCCTTTCCATGGTGGCTGCCGACCTCTCTTCGCTGGAGAAATGCCGTGACGCGAGACGCCCCTCCTCTGTTTCCCTCTCTCTCTCCAAATCTGACGTGTGGGGCCGCTGTCAGCCTCTCCACTCACGCCCGAAGTGGTATGAGTGTAACGCCCCGGTTTCGATGCGCCAGGTGTCTGTCAGTTATTCACCGTCGTTGCCATGTCATTTGCTTGCGTGTTGCATTTTATCATGTCATCATGTGCATCTCATTTCGCATTCGTGTTCGTCTCATGCATCCGAGCCTTTTCCCCGTTGTCCGTTTTGCGATCCGGCACTCCTATGCCCTCCGGCGTTCCCCTTTTGTCTCTCGTTGTGAGAGGGTGTTAAACTTTCTCGGAATGGCCCGAGCCTTACCAAGTGGCCTTGGTATACCACCGGTAGACCGCCTGTCAAGTTTCGTGCCATTTGGAGGTCGTTTGATACTCCAACGGTTAACCGCGTAGCCCGCAAAGCCCCTTTTGTCCTGCAGCCCAACACCCTTCCAAAGTGGCCCAAAACCCATCTAACTCCCCTCCATGCTCTCGGTCGTACGATCACGATCGTGTGGGCGAAAACCGCTCCTCATTTGGACTCTCCTAGCTCCCTCTACCTATAAATATGTGCCTCCCGTCCAAAAATCGCAGATGAACCCTAGTCAAACTCTTCCTCGCGCAGCCGGACGCATCCGCGTCGCGCCGGACATGTCCACCCGCCGCAGCCACCTCACCCCGACCAATCAGAGGAGGCCACGTCATCCCTGTCGCCGCCCTCGGCGAACCGGAGGCCGCCACATGGCCACCCGGCCATCGCGCGCGCCGCCGGCCCGCCGAGCCC
>NC_057798.1:250626704-250716529 GCF_018294505.1 Triticum aestivum
CGCCGCGGCTCCGCCGCCCCGCCTCCGCGGCGACTCCGCCGCCCCTGCTCCCTCCATCCCGCGCCGCCCGCCTCTCCGTCGACCTCCAACTCCGGCCGCCGCCCTTGCCGGAGCCATCGTCACCGGATCCACCGGATCTGGATCAGATCCACCAGCTCGCCCAACCAAACACCTTCCCCACGCCCGGATCCCTCCGTCCTGGGTCGAACCCGTCCCGCGTTGACTTTTCGTGGAGGTAATTTTGCCTGAGTCCCCGAATCTGTGATATTATCATGCCATGTTCATCGCATCATATCTCTGCATCCGTAGCTCCGTTTCGTGTGTGTGATACGTCAAATTGTTCGTCTCAACGAGTACATCATTTCATTCCATTGCATCATGTTCAGTTGAGCTCATCTTGATGCCCGAATCATCATTGCAAGAGTGCATCATGATGTTGTCTGCTGTCTGTTAACAGAACTAGCTCTTTTGTCATTTTTGCCATGATTGATGTGTGCATCCTATGAGGTTGATGTCTACATGTGTTTTGATCTATGCCATGTCTTCTTTACAGAGGTGCTTACCATGTATTTTGTGATCAATGTGGTGACTAGCACAAGCATGTAAACTAGGCTTCGTGATGTTGCTGATTTTAGTCCATGTTCTGCTATTATTTTGATGCCATGTAAAGATGATGCTACAGAGTGATCCATGCTTATTTTGAGATACTTCAGTAAGGATGTTTTGAACATATGGTTATTGTATATCCATTAATGCCCCTATTTGCAATTATGGAGTAGTCTAGCATGTCATTTGCATGCTCTACTTTTGCTTCAAAATGTTTCCTGGCAGATTGTGTACATGTTATTCAATTTTGCCAAGGTTGTTGTAATTGATCCTTGCATGCTATGAACTTGTTCTTACCTTGGTTTGTTTCATAAACATGTCTTCTTGCTGATGCTATGCTTATCTTGTCATGCAATGACTTGTGGTGAGTGAATCAAGCTTGTTAAGTAGGGTACTTGCTGTTACTGTTTTGCTAGGCTGGATCTGTTATTTCGTGATGCTATGTAAACCTGCTGCTACTAGTCATTCTATACATAATCTGGAGATGTTCACTAAATATGTTTTGTTCTACATGTTATGCTTTATCCATCCATGCCCCTGGTTGAAATTATAGCCTGTTGTAGCTTGTTTTAATCTTGCTCTAAAGTTGCTTCATAATGTTGTTGTCAGCCTGTTAACATTAAGTTCAGTTGTTGCCATGATTGGTGCTAGTGTTCCATGTACCTTATGAACTTGCTCTTGCCATGCTTAGCTTCATAAACTTGCCTTCTTACTGTTGGTTGCCTTTCCATGCCATATATTGCTCTGTGGTGAGTGGTACAAGCTCACCAACATGCCTTCATAAATCTGTTCCTGCCATGTTTGAATCTGTAATATAACTTGCCATGTTTACATGGGTGACATCATATTTTCTGATCCTTTTTGGCTCATGGTCAGTAAGGGACTCTTGTTCTATGCATTTAGTAGTATCATGCCATGCCTTTGTTTGCCATTATAAGTTCCTCTAACATGTTGTTTCATAGCTCTAAACATTGCAACCTGATGTTATTTTCTGCAAAGTCTGAACTGTTATTATTTGCAATCTTGCCATGTGTGTTTGAGCATGTTCTAGTGATTTCTGGAGATAGCTCAGTCTTCATGTTTTGTAATGCTTTACCTGTACATCATTCCCATGCCTTTTCTTTTCTTGTTGAGGTCCTGTAGCATGTTGTTTTGGCGCTTGCAATATGCCTAGTTGCTGTTTTGGACAGATTGTTGCTATGACTTGTATAGAGTGCATGTGTTGAACCGTTGCTCCGTTTTGAGTGTGCTCTATATGAAACTTGCTTGTTTTTGCATTGATGTTTGTATGCATTTTGCATCAATGCCATGTTTAACTTGTTTTGCTCATATCTTCTAGGCCGTAGCCCCAAATCTAATGAACTTTATATGTAACTTGACTAGAATTTCATGTAGATCATCTTGGTGCATCTTAACTTGCTGTTTAACAACTCGAACATAAGGTTTATTCAGATCTGGACCATTTTCGAAATTTGCATATGAGGACTTACCGGAATTGTTATATGTTGTTCCCGGCCTCATTTAAACTTGCCTTGATGTGTTGCTCTTGTTTGCATCATCTCTTGCCATGAGTAGCTTCATGTAGCCTTGTCATGCAGCATGCTTGTTGTGCATCATACCTTGTCTATGTGTGGTGTGTTTACCATGTTGTGTGCTTCTTCTCGATAGTTCCCGTTTCATTGCGATCGTGAGGATTCGTTCGTCTACGCTTGGTTCATCTTCGTGGCTTCATCCTCTTCATGGACTCGTTCTCCTTCCTTGCGGGATGTCAGGCAAGATGACCGCTACCCTGGATCTCATTACTATCATTGCTATGCTAGTTGCTTCGTTCTATCGCTATGCTGCGTTACCTATCTTTTGTTTATCAAGCCTCCCCAAATTGCCATGAACCTCTAACCTTTGACACTATTCCTAGCAAACCATTGCTTGGCTATGTTACCGCTTTGCTCAGCCCCTCTTATAGCGTTGTTAGTTGCAGGTGAAGTTGAAGATTGCTCCATGGTGGACAGGATTATGTTGGGATATCACAATATCTCTTATTTAATTAATGCATCTATATACTTGGTAAAGGGTGGAAGGCTCGGCCTTATGCCTGGTGTTTTGTTCCACTCTTGCCGCCCTAGTTTCCGTCATACCGGTGTTATGTTCCCGAATTTTGCGTTCCTTACGCGGTCGGGTGATTTATGGGACCCCCTTGACAGTTCGCTTTGAATAAAACTCCTCCAGCAAGGCCCAACATTGGTTTTATCATTTGCCTCACCACCACCTATATTTCCCTTGGGAGTAATTAACCCAAGGGTCATCTTTATTACAGCCCGCCCCCCCGGGCCAATGCTTGTCTAAGTGTTGGTCCGAACTAGAGCCCTTTGCAGCGCCCCCTCAGGGAAACTTGAGGTCTGGTTTTAGTTCTACGGATTGCTCATCCGGTGTTGCCCTGAGAACGAGATATGTGCAGCTCCTATCGGGATTGTCGGCGCATCGGGTGGTCTTGCTGGTCTTGTTTTACCATTGTCGAAATGTCTTGTAAACCGGGATTCCGAGTCTGGTCGGGTCTTCCTGGGAGAAGGTATATCCTTCGTTGATCGCGAGAGCTTATCATGGGCTAAGTTGGGACACCCCTGCAGGGTATAATCTTTCGAAAGCCGTGCCTGCGGTTATAGGCAGATGGGAATTTGTTAATGTCCGGTTGTAGATAACTTGACACCAGATCCGAATTAAAACGCATCAACCGTGTGTGTAGCCGTGATGGTCTCTTTTCGGCGGAGTCCGGGAAGTGAACATGGTTTTGGGTTATGCTTGACGTAAGTAGGAGTTCAGGGTCACTTATTGATCATTACTAGTTGACGACCATTCCTTTTGCTCTCTTCTCGCTCTTATTTGCGTATGTTAGCCACCATATATGCTTAGTCGCTGCTGCAACCTCACCACTGTACCCCTTCCTTTCCCTTTAAGCTTTGCTAGTCTTGATACCCATGGTAATGGGATTGCTGAGTCCTCGTGGCTCACAGATTACTACAACAATAGTTGCAGGTGCAGGTTTATGCGATGATCTTGACGCGAGAGCGATGTTTGCTTGTCTTGGAGTTCTTCTTCTGCTTCTTCGATCAGGGGATAGGTTCCAGGTCGGCAGCCTGGGCTAGCAGGGTGGATGTCGTTTGAGTTTCTGTCTGTGTTTTCATCCGTAGCCGGATGATGCTCTTGTGTATTGTGATGTTGTATTCATGTGGCATTGTATGCCTTTTTGTATGTATCCCCATCTATTATGTAATGTTGATGTAATGATATCCACCTTGCAAAAGCGTTTCAATATGCGGGTCTATCCTTGGTGGGACCTTCGAGTTCCTTTTGGATAGGGTCGCATATTGGGCGTGACAATGAGTGAAGGCGTATTCTCTGAATACGCCTTCGACATCACCCCCCCCTTTGATTTTCTTTTAATTCAAATTTGACCAAAAACTTGGACCAGCCCTAACTCCTAATCTATTAGTCCAAATGAGTTGATTCTTTTTGCATTAGTTTTGTGTTGGAATGTTCTAGCAGCACACCAAATTTGAGATTTTTCCTTGTTGTCTTGAATTTCTGGTAAATTTCAGAAGGGTTCTTGATATTTTCTTTTGTTGTTTTTAATTATTTTCAGAAGAAGAAACTTCCCTTGAGGAGAACCAGGAGAAGTGTGACCCTCCTCTATGTTATGGCAAGCCACACAAATATTTGCATGGTGTCATTTTAATAACTATGATTTTCCAACTTGAATATGGTTTATTTCATGCATTTAATCAGTTAATAAATATTGCTTATGTTAGTTCATTTGTTATGCTTGAATTGCTTAGCTTGGTGTAGTACTTGAGTGCATGGACTAGTCTGATGCAATAGAGTTATTTTGATAGCATGACTATGGTTTGAATATGATCGATATTGTTTTCATAAATGATTTATCATTTTCACCATGCTAATATCATAACTGAAAATGATTGTGTTAAAACCAGTGAGTTAAAACCAGTGTCTCTAAAGTGATTAGTTGTGCATGCAGAATGATTATATGATGTTGATCCATTTCATTTCGGTGATATGTGAATATAGTTGCATGCCACATATTTGCATGTTCATGGCATACTATGGCTCGAGTTCTTTTATTTGAAGTTAAACCTAATGATAGTTCAACTTGAGCATAATGTTGATCGAGTCATGGTGCCACTGAATCGAGCTTCCTAGTGCAACCACATTTGCCTTTATGGGAAGGCCTTTGTTCGGTCTGTTGTCATGCCTCTGGTCGGTGCCTCCAACATAGGAAGGTTATGGGCGTGCGGTACCCTGGCCCAGTAAGCAGACATAACCTTGTGTGTCCATTGTTGTTGTTATGGTACCTTGTCCCCATTTGGGACCGTTTAAGTTTTGCCACGACGGTGGCCGTGGATGTCACAGGCTGACATCGGGGCCACCCTTGACTTAGCCAGAGGGGAGTTGGTCAGAGTGGCCGGGAGAGTGTGTCATGACAATGGGTTGGTTCTGTCGGAATGTCGTTGGTCCACCCGAATGGGAGTTCGAGGCCATGGATTCTGCGATTTGGGTACAGTGTACTAACCTCTGCAGAGTGTGTGTTAAATCTATCGATAGCCACGTCCTCGGTTACAGACCTAGTTCGTAGTAGGTCACACCATGGATCAACATAAATAATTATTTAATCTTGCACACTAAAGTTATATGATTGGCACTGGTTATGTGATGACATTGTTGAAACCATGAAGATGGTTGTTGTTGGAACCAGAGAGTTGGGTTCCACTTTGGTTATTGTTGGAACCAAAGAGTTGGTTTCCATTGTGATCTGAGAGTGATCACTGTTCCACTACCACGTAGTTGTGGTGATCAATGCCCCTTTCATATTCATTAATTAATGTACATACTGTTCAGCCACACCATGTGTGCCGCTTGGCCTCACTATCTGATGTAATATCGAACCTGTGTTTCTGCTAGCATCAATAAAGCGGTTGTTTTCTCTACCAAGTTGTTGTCTGTTGCTAGAAGACTAGATCTCTAGGCTGGCAATGCAAGGAAAACCAGTTTCTCTGAGTTGGGGTGGCACAATTGCCTCACTGCTTGCCTCGTTTCAACGGTGGTGGTAGTGTTTAAGGTAAGCTTCGCACTAACCTAATCTTCCATATGCTCATGCTTACAATCAGTGTGACGGCTAATGAAAATCATGCTTACAATCAGTCTCCGAGTACTTCGTCAATCACCTTAAAATAGCTCTGGACCAAAAATAAAGAAAAATAGATTGGTGCTTCTTTTAGAAAAGAGTACTCCCTAGAAAAGTGCCAATATAAGCTACTAGATTAGAGGATTTGCTGCCAAGGAAGATCTTTCTACAGAGAGCGCCACCCATCCCACTGGTGGTGGTGGATGCCAATGCTTAGATGGAGCATGGTTGGTGTCGGTCATTTTTAGTTGGCACCTCTCACTCTGCATTTATGTCTGTTCAATCCCAACATTTGTGCAGTTCCACCAAAATGTAGCTGAATAACCCTGTTTGCACAGATAATGAAAAAGCGTGATTACATTATAGTGGCACTAGCTGATGAAACATACACTAATGAATAGATATAATATTGCGATATTATCATAGTTTGCCATGCCGCGAGGGCGAGATGGGCCTTGCGATGCTTCATACGGTAGGCCTCATACAAGAAATCAACCCAATTCTCCCCGATACACCTTTTGCCAGTGATGAACATCAGTGTACAATGGTAGTACAAGCAGGGGCCTTGAGACATTCCAATCTCTATTTTTGTGCAGATCTACTAAAATTAAAGCACCCAGTTAGCAGAAACACTTAAACATTAACAATGGGACTAGTTGATGAAACATATGCTAACAACACTACAAAAAAAAGACACATCTGTGACATTTTGGGCCAAACGAAATTTTTTTCTGTTATACTTATGACACTTCTGTGATAATAACTATGACAAAACCCAGTATCATCATATATGTGGTGGGGTCCTACTTCTATGACAAAAAATCATGACCGAAAATGGGATTTTCGTCCTGGGCGGGCCGGAGACGCAACTGCATGACATTCTTTGGGGCGTCCACAACGGAAAAAACCATGGTAGAAGTGAGGGCGAGGAAAATATCGGGGAGTTCCCGGTTACAGTGGGTGGTCGGAGGCCGAGCGATGCGCGTTTCTCTCGTACGTATGCGCCTGTGTGCGAGGCATTGTGCTCTAACTGAACCCGAGCAAGGTGTTGGGCTCTAACTGAACCCGAGCGATTGCATTGCAGGCTACGCGTTACTGAACCCGAGCGATCGGATCGATCGATGGTTGTTAACTGAACCCAATCGAGTGATTCCTTTGCTACTGCTGCTAACTGAAGCCGATCGATGCTGCCTCTAGATGAACAGTGAGCGTTGTTGGGGGGTTTGGATGAATAGTTCCTAGTGGGGGTTGGATGAACAGGAACCCGTGGTAGTAGAGGTCGTTGCCGCTGGAGGAACAGTACCCCGATCAATCGAGCCGGTGGATGAACAGGACCCCGTGGAGGGTTGGATGAAAAGGACCCCGTGGAGGGTTGGATGAATAGGACCCCGTGGAGGGCTGGATGAACAGGAGCCAGTGGAGGGCTGGATGAATAGGAGCCAGTGGAGGGGTGGTTGAACAGGACCCCGTGGAGAGGGTTGGTTGAATAGTAGCCGATGGAGGAGCGCGCGGTGGAGGCTGGATGAACAGGAGCCCGTGGATGAACAGTCACAGGTGGAGACTCGAGGAGGTCGACGGTGGATGAACAGGAGCCCATGGAGGCTGGAGGAGGTCAACGGTGGAGATGAACAGTATCCCTTGGAGTCTCGTTTTGCGGTACGCCACACCCCTCCCGATGAACAGGACCCCTGTTTTGACTGTAGCGCTCCAACACAAGTCTATTTACTCTGTTTTGCGGTATGCCACACCCCTCCCGGTCAAAAGGACCCCATTTCAACCGTAGGAGGTCCAACATAAGTCCGTTTCCTCCGTTTGGCGGTACGCCAGACCCCTCCCGATGAATAGGATCCCGTTTCGACCGTGGCTGGTCAAACACAAGGTCGTTTCCTCCATTCTGCGGTACGCCAGGCCTCGTTTCCATCGACTGTTCCGTCCAAGCCGGTTGGCTCCCGATGAATAGCACGCGTTCCGTTTCCTCCCGATGAACACGACGCATTCTGTTGCCTCTCCATGAACACGACGACGACGTAGTTCCTCCGTTTTGACCCTGCCATGTACATGAGCCATGGCCGTACGTATGCGTGAGTAGGCGTTTGAGACCCCTCCCGTATGTACGTATGTGGTCGTATTTTCTTTGTTGCACCCTGGCCGCTGTCGGGGGTTGGGTGCGACATTTGCCAAAGGATGGCTTATCATGGTGGGAGCGAGTAGAACGTTGCCGGTGCCAGGAAACAGGATTAGGCGAAGGCATGCACGCCGGCGAATCTTACCCAGCTTCGGGGCTCTCCGGGGAGATAACACCCCTACTGCTGCTTTGCGGGGTCTCCGCATGATCACTAAGGCGTAGTGGCTACAAGGTTGCTCCTAGAGCTGTATTCTGGAGGTGGGAGGAGGCAAGGCTAGCCTTCTTCTTCCTATTTGATCTGGTCTAAGGGTAATGGATCCAACCCTTTGCATGGGTGCCCCGGGGGGTTTATATAGGCCTACCCCCTGGGGGTACAACGGTAATGCAGCTGGGCGCGGGTCCCAGCCGTCTGTCTCACAGGCTACCTTCTTCTTCGCTGACTCCTGGGGCCCGCCGACTTGCGGGCCCCGCCGGCGAGTCCGGCACTGTAGCCGTGCTTCTGATGATGCGGGCTTGGTCATTGGGTCATGGCAACAGTGCCACCGTCTATCGGGCGATCACTGTCGTTACTCCCCATCTTGTCTGGTTAATGGCGCGTGGGACCCGTGGGAGAGGCTGGCCGACTCCGGGGGGCGACTCCTACGGGGCCGCCTTTGGGGTGTATCCGCCGTCTTCTATGCTCTCACTGACTGGCGGGTCCGCCGCCTTCGTGCCGCATAGGTATACCATCGTGGCCACAGTGCGCCGCGCACTGTGGCTGACGTCAGGTCTGGCATGGCTACAGTGCCGGGCCACGCCGGAGATCTTCGGTGGTACGGCACACTGTAGCCATGCCAGCTCCTCCCAAGCAGGAGGTGACGGCCACGCCGTGGTCGTACCCGCCCGTCTATCGTAATGAGTGTAGAGTCGTGGGCCGACTCTCCGTAGCCGGCTCCTCCCGAAGTCGCCGGCCGTGAGTCGGCCCACATGGGAGTCGGCATCAGAGACTCGGCCCATATGAGAGTCGGTATCTGAGACTCGGCCCATATGGGAGTCTGCATCTGAGACTCGGCATCTGAGACTCGGCTTTGAGGGGCACGGCTGGTCCCGATGTCTTGAAAGGTTGTGGGGCTCGGGTCAGCCTACCCGTGGCCCATTACTCCGACAGTAGTCCCTGAAGCTGGTGAGGCTCCGAGTGCGACTCGCTGGGGGGCCTCAACAGTTTCATTCTTCCGGTGGTGGAATTTTGGGCTTCGTTTACCGTCTTCCTCTGGTCCGACTATCCGTAGTCGGATTCGTAGAGGGCCGTCCCGCTCCGTGGAGAGCTTGAAAGTCGTGACGGGAGACCAGGCGGCGTGCCTGATACGCTTCCCTGTTGCCTCTTGCCGCGGCCCTATCGCGTGGTGCCACGCGGCAAGGACAGTTTGACGGCCCACGCACGCGACGGGACAGGCTGTCAGGCGGGGCCCACCACTACCGCGCCTCGGCACGCGAACGGATCCGCTGCGGCCGCGCGAACGGTTAGGCTTCTCACGCCGTTACTGCGCAGTAACTTCGTGGGGTACATCGTGGGGCGGTGTGGGGCTCTGGGTGCAGTTAATCCCATGCCTGCCCCCTCGGCTTCTCAGCCTCCAAGGCTATAAGTAGGGGGGGGGAATGGAGCGGCATAGCACGCGCGCCCATCTCCCCCAACCCCTGCTTCCTCTTGCTCCCTCTCTCCTTCTTGCAGCCGGCGAGCAGAACCGCACCGCACCAGCCAGCGATGAGCTCCTCCTCCGTCCCCACGGCTCCGGCCGTGCGTTCCGGCGCGGGGGACGGCTCGGAGGTCGACGACGACCTCATTGAATTCCTCCGCAAGATGCGCCGCCTCCCCGACGCACGCCTCGTGCGAGCCCGCACTGCACCGGCGAAGGAGATATCGCCGGCGCCGGAGGAGGGCGAGCGGGTCATCTTCCGCTCGCACCGCATGCGCGGCCTGGGGCTGCCGCCGAGCGGCTTCTTCCGCTCCTTCTTGGAGTTTCACAACCTCCAACCGCACCACCTCACCCCGAGTATGGTGGTGCTGCTCTCCGCCTTCGCCACTCTGTGCGAAGGTTTCCTCGGCGTTCTCCCCACCATCGAGCTGTGGGGAGAATTCTTCTGTTCTAAGCTCAACACGCACGTCGCCGGCGTGCCGGCTCAGTGCGGCGCCTACATCATGATGCAGCGCTCGACGGCCGACAACCCCTTCCCTTCCATCTCGCTGATCAAGTCGGTGAGGATGTGGCAGCGCGCATACTTCTACGTGAAGAACCTCGCCTCCGACGGCGACTGGGTTAATCTGCCGCCTTACGAAGCCGGCCCCCCGGCTGGGAGACTCCCCATCTGGTCTCATCGAGTCAAGACGCTGACTCCTGCCGGGGCCGCCGGCGTGGCGCGACTGCGAGTCTTGACGCAGTCGGAGGGCCTTGTCGGGGCCGACTTGCTGGCCGCCTTCGTGGCGCGCCGAGTTCTCCCGCTCCAAGGCCGGCCTCACCTGATCTGTCAGATGAGCGGCCTCCGAGACCCAAGTCGGATCAGCACCAAGGAGATGCCCCGTGCGGAGGTGCCAAATATGGTGAACCATATCGCGCACTGCGAGTTCGGGGAGGACTGGCAGTTCCGCAAGGAACCGTACTCGCGCGACAACCCCCCACCAGTGGTAAGTCGCATCTCCTTATTGCTTTGGCCTCTTTGCGGCCGGATCCGGTTTCTGACTCTCATTGGTTTCTTCTGAGCTAGAACCCCCTCATGCAGCCTGCATCCGGCGCCACGAGACAGCCCCGCGAGTTTGTCCCCGATCGTGCAGAGAGCAACGTAGACGACCCCGACTTGGGGGCGGCGGCGATGGAAGCCGACGCCGAAGGCGGGGGAGGAGGAGCGGCAGGCGGCTTCAGGCCCTCGGCCACCTTTGCCAACTGGCCTGACGACGACGCCGAAGGGGAAGTCACCCCGCGCCACCAGTCGAGGGTCGGCTCATCAGGCGCCGGCTCCTCCGCCGGCCAAGGCGGCTTGAAGAGGCGTCACGCCGGGCCGAGTGTGCCTAGCGGCAAGTTGAAGAAGTTTAAGGGAGCGGCCGCCGCGACCAGACGGGAGGAGGCGACCGCGAAGGCCAACAGCTTCCGTAGGGAAGTGAGAAGGTCGCCGCTAGTCTCTGCGTAAGTTTTTACGCTTTTTTATTTTCCTTCAGTGATTCTTGTCCGAGTCCTCTTTTACACTCCTTCCATTCTTCTTCAGGGCCCCTCTTTCCCTTGAGAGAGTCGCCGTCCCCTCCGTCATGGGGTCGGCAAAGACGTCCGCCAATACTCGGCGGGTCGACCCCGCCGCAGACCTCCAGGAGGCGACGGAGCGAAACACGCGGGAGAAGCGCGACGAGGAGGAGGCCGACCGTCTGGAGAAGGCAGAGGCCGAGAAGGCGGCCGCCTCCGCCCACAAGAAGCTGGAGGATGCCGAAGCTGCCCTTGTGGCGAGACGGTGAGCTGAGGAGGCCGCGCGTTGCCGATCGGCGATGCTCGTCCCCCCACTGTCCTCTGCACCGCCGCCTCCAGAGTTCACGGGGCAGACCGGAGAGGCTGGCACCGAGAACCCCATCGTGGAGAAGGAGAGCGGCGAGGCCTCGATGTCGGACACTCTCGTGCCGCCATCACCGCCTCCACCGTCGTCTGGGAGACCGCACGGCAAACAGGCGGCGGGTCCGCCGGAGCCGCCGACCGCGGACGAGTCCGAGGCGAGGCTGCTTCTCCAAGTCGCCTCGCCGGTGTGCCGTCGTCTTGAGGGGACGACCTCGGTGCCGCGACCTCGGGAGATCGGCGCTGCCAGCTCAGCCACCCTAGACGCCGAGGCAAGAAGCGCCGCGCCCATCGAGTGGCTGCGCGGAGGTGGCACTGGGCTGCTAAATCAAGCGCTTCTGGATGTTCAGGCGAAGCTGCGCGCTGAAAGCGACGCCCTTCAAACTTGCACCAGGGCGCATCTGGCAGCACGGACGGCCATCCGAGTACGTTTCCTTTTTCTTTTTTGATTCTTGTTTTTCTCTGTGGGGGCGCGCCAGCGCACCCACTGGGTGTAGTCCTCGAGTTCCGGGCCGGCTGCTGAGCAGGCGGTTCGGAACTCTCTCTGGCGAGTTCCAAACACTTATTTTGTCTGAAATCTTTGTTTGCAGGAGTATCACAACCTCCGCGCCACTGCCTTCAACCGCAATGTTGAGGAGTTGAGCAAGCGGACTGCTGACTTGTCGGAAAGCCGGAGTAAGTTTTTTCCCTCTCTTCTTCGCGGGGGTGCACTGGCGCACCCGCGGGCTGTAGTCCCCGAGATTCGGGCCGACTGCTGAGCAGTTGGGTCAGATCTTCCCGGCGATCTTCTTTGCTGACGACTTCGTCGTTTCCTTTCTTGTTCTTCTTTCTTCGCGGGGGCGCGCTGGCGCACCCGCGGGCTGTAGTCCCTGAGATTCGGGCCGACTGCTGAGCAGTCGGGCCGGATCTTCTCGGCGATCTTCTTTGCCGACGACTTCATCGTTTCCTTTCTTGTTCTTCTTTCTTCGTCGGGGTGCGCTGGCGTACTCGCGGGCTGTAGTCCCCGAGATTCGGGCCGACTGCTGAGCAGTCGGGCCGGATCTTCCCGCCGGCCTTGTTTGCTGACGACTTATCTGTCTCTTTCTTTCGTTCTTAAGGGGCCAACGCTACTCTTCAGGAGCAGCTGGGTGAAGTTAACACCGCCTTGCGCGTCAAGGGGGAGGAGTGCAGCAAACTCGCTGCGGAGCATGATGTGCTTACTGCGCAGCTGGCCGAGCAAAGGGAGCTGCTCAAGAAGACGCAGGACGAGGCCGAGAAGAGAGAGGCCGCTCTTCTGGCTGAGTTCGAGAGTGAACGCTCCTCCTGGACCGACAAGGAGGCGATGCTGACCTCCGGCTTCCACGAGATTGAGGATATCGTCGATGGTGAGCTTTCTTTCTTTGAATTTCTGACTATGTGTCACATTGACTTCTGATTTTTCGACTTGCTTCTTTTTGTTTTGGTAGACTTCTTCCCTGGCCACTCGCAGGAAATCCCTCTGGCCATCGAGGCTGATCGTGAGGCGCGAAGGGCAAACGGTGAGGAGATCGCCGCTAATGCCCCCCAAACCATCGATGAGCAGCTTCTGAGCATCGAAGCCCGTCTTCGTCCGGCCCACCGGCTGATGCACCGGCTTCAGCGTGCCGGCGCCCAGGCGGTTGCTGCCCTGTGGCCAGACATGCCGGCTCTGCGCACCGCCAGCCGAACTGCCGACTGGTTGGAGGTCGCAGCCGGCCGTCTTGAGGCCTGGAAGGGTTCCTCGGCCAGGGCCGGAGCGCGCCGGGCCTTGGAGTTCGTCAAGGCGTGGTATCCGGGGCTGGACCTGGACCGTCTAGCCGCGTTCCGGTCAGAGGCCCAGGCCGAGCTGGAGGCTGAGGGCGCCCTTGTCAAGCATGCGGTGGCCATCGCCGAGTACACGGAACCGAGTGTCTTCATCCCTGAGCGGGCTGAAGGCGGCGAGGAAGTGCCGCCAGAGTGGTTCGGGATGAACCCGGAATATGGCGAGGACTCGACGGAGGTGATTGACTCCAGCACCGAGGAAGAAGGCGAGGCGGAGGACAAAGGCGAGACAGAGGTGCCAGAGGGCGGAGCGGGCGGCCAGCCTCAGCTTGACCGTGCCTCCAGCAACGAGCCGCGTCCGACCGGGCCGACTGCCGCTGGCGGCGATCAAACCGAGACTGCCCAGCCGACTCCCCCGGCGCCTGACAACACCGTCTCCTCCGACCCTCCGAACCCGTCTGCTGCTCCTTAGGCTGCCTTCTGGCTTTACTTATCTGTTTCTAGAAAGTCTTTGATGAACTTGTTAATTTGCACAATTCCACCCTCGGGGTGTATTTTAAACTTCTGTCTGAAGATTCGGCCAATGGGCCTATGCTTATGTAAATACTAATCCAAGTTCTATCTTTCCTTGCTCATTGCTCCTTTGGCTTTTTCCTTTGCCGCCTTCCCCTAGTTGCCGCTTTGCCAGCCGGCAAGCCGCTCTGCGGGCTGCCGCTGGGCCAAATGCCTGGCTACTTTGGGGAAAGCAAGTACTTGCCTTTCTTTGGAGTTTATTTAACAAGTCGGCTAGAAAGCAGTAAGCCAAATATTCGCGAGTCGGTTTAGGCTATGTTGATGTTTTGGATCCTTAGCCATTTTTCGTGTGGACGCCCATTCATCCTTACTCCTGCCTACCAAACAGCCGCTCTGCGAGCTGCGGCTTCTGGCAGGAGACGGCTTAGGCGCCGCACACTACTTGTCCGACTTCAGGAAACATTTCACAGCACCAGACAGCGAGTCCCTGGGCCGACTAGTCGAACCCGGCGCCAAGCGGCATAGCAAGAAGTAGCATACTTGAAGGCATAATTCTTATCATACAGATAATCAAAAGGGGCAGTCCCCGAGCTCGTCTCGGGGGGCCTGAAGTCTCGGTACTTTAATACAAAAGGGGTAGCGTGATACATACTGAATCAACTGTAAAATCTTCGGAGGAGGTTTGCATTCCATGGTCGTTCCGACTCTTTGCCGGAGTCGTCTCTCTTGCGAGCTCGGGGCTTCTGGGCATCGATCAGGTAGTAGGAGTCATTGCCCAACACCTTGCTGACAATAAAGGGGCCTTCCCAAGGTGCCGACAGCTTGTGCTGGCCGGCTGTCCGCTGGATCAGTCGGAGCACAAGGTCGCCCTCTTGGAAAGATCTTGGCTTGACCTTCCTGTTGTAGTATCAGCGCAGGCTCTGCTGGTAGATGCTGGACCGACTGAGTGCCAACAGCCGGCCCTCTTCCAGCAGATCGACACCGTCTTGACGTGCTTCTTCTGCTTCCTCCTCGGTGTACATGGTGACTCGCGGGGACTTGAATTCTATGTCCGTCGGGATGACAACTTCAGCACCGTAGATGGGGAAGAAAGGCGTGAAGCCACTTGACTTGTTTGGAGTCGTGCGCAGACTCCAGAGGACGGCTGGCAGCTCCTCAAGCCAACAGTCGGCCGAGCGCTCGAGTGGTTCAACCAGGCGGGGCTTGATGCCGGATAGGATGAGGCCGTTTGCTCGCTCTACCTGGCCGTTTGACTGCGGATGGGCGACGGACACTAAGTCCAGTTGGATGCCCTGTGTTGCGCAGAAACGGGCCAAGGCTCCTTTGGCAAAATGTGTGCCATTTTCGGTGATGATGCTATGTGGTATGCCGTACCGAGTCGTAATGTCGGCGATGAAGGTTACTGCAGTCGGACCATTCAATTTCTTGATGGGTTTTGCTTCTATCCACTTGGTGAACTTGTCCACTGCGGCAAGTAGGTGAGTCAGGCCACC
This sequence comes from Triticum aestivum, assembly GCF_018294505.1. Taxonomy (NCBI): domain Eukaryota; kingdom Viridiplantae; phylum Streptophyta; class Magnoliopsida; order Poales; family Poaceae; genus Triticum; species Triticum aestivum. Next base: position 250,641,960 of record NC_057798.1, read on the forward strand.
TCGTGCCGTCTTGAATGGTCCCACCATGTCCAGGCCCCAAACCGCAAAGGGCCAGGCGATGGGAATGGTCTTGAGCGCCGAAGCCGGCTGGAGTGGCTTGGAACGGAATATCTAGCACCCTTTGCAGTTTTGGACCAATTCCTTGGCCTCTTCCAGGGCAGTCGGCCAGAAGAATCCGTGTCGGAAGGCTTTGACGACGAGTGCCCTTGAGGCCACATGATGGCCACACTCGCCCTCATGGATGTCTCTGAGAATTGCTTGTCCTTGTTCTGCCTCGACACAGCGTTGGTAGACACGAGTGACACTGCGCCTGACTAGCTCTCTGTTGACTATGGTATAGGCTACCGCTCGGCGTTGCACTTGCCGAGCCAGGATTTCATCAGCTGGCAGCTCTCTGTTTACTAGGAACTTGAGGATGGGCAGGGCCCATGAGGGTGCTGCTACTTCTTCGATTGCCACTATTGCGACTTGGACAAGGGTGGCTGGGCTGGGAGGCGGCGGGCTGGGATCCGCGGCCGCTTGCTGGATCGATGAAGTCCCCGGGCCGACTGGGGCAGTCCCCGGGCCGAGTTCTAGGGTCTTCGGGCTGACTGTCGCAGTCCCCAGGCCGGGTTCTGAAGTCCCCGGGCCGGCTTTGACTGTGGTATTTTTGGAGCCGTCTGCTGGTACTCTTGAGTCGGGTCCGACTTCTTCGGGGGGAGCTGGTACAAAAATGGAGTCTGATTCTGGCGAGGGCTTGATAGACGGCTTGAGGAGGCGCTGAAGGGCGACGCCGGATGGTATTGCTTGACAGGTGGAACCGACTCGTGCCAGGGCGTCTGCTTGGTCATTGTCATTTCTTGGAATGTGAAGGAATTCACACCCCTCGAAATATCCGCTGAGTTGCTACACCAAGAAGCGGTAGCTCGCCATGCTTGCGTCTTTGGCGTCCCAGTCGCCAAATGACTGCTGGACCACCAAATCGGAGTCGCCGTAGCACAGGATCCGGCGGATGCCGAGCTCTTTGGCAAGCCGGAGCCCGTGAACGAGCGCCTCGTATTCGGCAACGTTGTTGGAGGCGGCGAAGTGGATCTGCAGTGCGTACTTGAGCTTGTCGCCTTTGGGGGAGGTGAGGACGACGTCGGCTCCCATGCCGGTGCGCATCTTGGAGCCATTGAAATGCATTCACCAATGGGTGGAGTCAGGCGCTGGCGGCAGGTACTGGGTCTCGGCCCAGTCGACAAGGAAGTCGGCCAGTGCTTGTGACTTGATGGCGGTGCGGGGCTGGTAGTAGATGGTGTAGGGAGCCAGGTCTATGGCCCACTTGGCTACCCGACCTGAAGCGTCACGGCTTCCGATGATCTCGGCCAATGGGGCGGTGCAAACCACAGTGATTGGATGCTCTTGAAAGTAAGGCTTCAACTTCTTGGCGGCGAAATGCACGCCGTAGCACATCTTCTGGTAGTGGGGGTAGTTCTGCTTGGAGGTCGACAATACCTCGCTCAGGTAATATACCGGTCTCTGGACAGGGAGCGCCTTGCCTTCCTCCTTGCGCTCGACTACGACAACTGTGCTGACTACCCGGCTGGTGGCGGCAATGTATAGGAGCATAGGCTCTTTGGGAGTCGGAGCCGCCAACACAGGAGGAGTAGTCAACATCTTCTTTAGGTCGAGAAACGCTTCATACGCCTTGTGGTTCCACTCAAAAAAGGTGGTCTTCTTCATCAGTTGGTACAAAGGGAGAGCCTTCTTGCCCAGCCGACTTATGAATCGGCTGATGGATGCCAAGCAGCCGGTGAACTTCTGCACATCTAACAGTCGGCGGGGGACTGCCATACTCTCGATGGCTTTGATCTTTACAGGGTTGCACTCTATGCCACGCTCAGAGACCAGGAAGCCAAGGAGCTGGCCAGCTGGTACTCCGAAGACGCACTTCTCTGGATTGAGCTTGATCTGGAATCGGCGCAGATTCTCAAAAGTTTCTTGGAGATCTTCCAACAATGTTCCCCACTTTTCTGTCTTCACCACCACATCATCCACATAGACGTGGGCATTCTTGCCGAGTTCCTTGAGGAGACACTTCTGCATGCAACGCTGAAAGGTGGCGCCAGCATTCCTCAAGCCGAACGTCATAGTCAGGTAGCAGAAGGCTCCAAACGGGGTGATGAAGGCAGTCTTCAGTCTGTTTGCAGGGTTCAGCTTGATCTGGTGATATCTTGAATATGCATCTAAGAAGCTCAACAGCTCGCATCCGGCTGTGGAGTCTATCACCTGGTCAATTCTTGGCAGAGCAAATGGATCTTTGGGGCAAGCTTTGTTGAGGCTTGTGTAGTCGATACACATCCGCCACTGCTTGTTCTTTTTCAGCACTAGGACCGGGTTCGCCAACCATTCTGGAAAGAACACCTCCATAATGAAGCCGGCCGCTAGGAGTCGGGCTATTTCTTCTTCGACAACTCTTCTTTTCTCTTCTGATAGGCGGCGCAAGGTCTGCCTGACGGGCTTCACATCAGATCGGACATGTAACTTGTGCTCGGCGAATTCCGTCGGTACACCTGGCATGTCTTTAGGGGACCATGCAAAGATGTCCCCATTCTCACGGAGGAAATCAACGAGCTCGCCTTCCTATTTATTGTCTAGGTTTGCACCTATGACAGCGTGCCTCTCCGGGTGCTCCGGGTCCAAAGGTATCCTCTTTGTTTCTTTAGCCGGCTTGAACGAACCCTCAGCTTCCGACTCCTTGGGGTCGGGCGACATCTCTGGTTGCTTGCCGGCCATCGCCACAACCCGGTCAAGGAGCCGCCTCTCAGCTGCGATCACAAGGGATTCGGCCAGCCGACTGCTCTCGGCTGCGCAGGCGAACGACTTCTTGTAGTCGCCAGCCACGGTCAGAATCCCCTTTGAACTCGGCATCTTCATCTTGAGGTAGGCGTAGTGGGGGACCGCTATGAATTTGACTAAAGCAGGTCGGCCAAGCAACGCTTGGTATGGGCTTTCAAGGTCCACCACTTCAAACCAGACTGGCTCCCAGCGAAAATGATCTTTGTCTCCGAAGAGGACGTCTATCTGGATCTTGCCGATTGGGGAGCAGGAAAGGCCAGGTACAATGCCGTGGAAAACAGTTCGGCTGCTTTGAAGCTGTTTCTGCTTGATTCCTAATTTCTCCATGGTATCCTTGTATAGGATGTTGATGTTGCTGCCTCCGTCTATCAACACTCGTGAGAAGCGAGCGGCCCGCCTATCAGTGGCCAATGTAGCACTCAGAACCAAGGCGTAGGAGCCCGGATTCGGCATCACCTCTGGGTGATCTGATCTGCTCCAACTGATAGGCTTCTCGGACCAATGCATAAACTCCGGAGTATCTGATGCTACTGCATTTACTTCTTGCTGCTGTAACCGTCTGCTGCGTCGATCATCTGCCACACTGGTGAACACCACATAAGCTCCATGCTCTTCTGGGTATTCATCTTGTATGGCGCCAACTAGCCTGGCCGCCGGCTACTGGGGCGGCTGTGGAGGCGGCGGCCCCGCAGGCGGTGGAGGAAGGAGGCCGTTTCCCTTGGTGATTCTGGTGAGCCAGTGGCATTTCCGGGTGGTATGGTTTGATGGATTCGCGCCACTGTGAAACTTGCAGGGACCATCCGGAGTCTGCTCGTAAGAGAAGGCCGGCAACCAGTTGGACTTGCCGCCTTTCTGCCGCTTCACCGGAGGCTGCCCGTCAGGCTGTTGGTCTTCGACTGTCGCGACCTGCCGACTGCTAGAAGTCGGCTGCGGGGCTTTGCGCTTGTGATCATTCTGCTGCTGTCGCCGACTGGTATCTCCAGCCGGAGTTCTGGGAGCCTAAGGAGCCACTTTGCCAGTCGCACTAACTTGAATCTCTGTCTTCATGGAGGAGTAGGCTGTGGCATATTTGTCTGCAATGACCAGCAACTCGTCGAGGGTCTCGGGCTCGTCGCAGAGGAGCCGGTGTTTGAGGAGGGTGCCTTCTCTGCACCCGGCGGTGAAGTACTCGATAGCCTGCACCTCGTGCACGCCCTCGCAGGAGTTCTGAAGCTCTCGCCATTGCGTGAGGTAGTCGCGTGTCGACTCGTCTTGGCCTTGCACGCACAAGGAGAGTTGTCGTGGCTTGGGGGGCCGCTTGTACGTGCTGGTGAAGTTGCGGATGAAAGCTTCGGTGAAGTCGACCCAACTGTTGATGCTGCGGGGCTTCAAACTGTTTAGCCAGGTCCGGGCCGTACCCTGGAGCATGAGCGGAACGTACTTCACGGCAACACGCTTGTTGCCGTTTGCTATGTTGACGGCGGTGGAGTAGTCGGCTAGCCAATCTTCCGGCTTCACGGAGCCAGTGTATTTGGGCGTGTCTCGGGGGAGCGTGAACCCTCTGGGAAAAGGCTCATCTCGGATGCGGGGCCCAAAGCAAGGTGGGCCCAGCTCGTCTTCTTCTTCCAGTGCTAGGGATCGGTGGAGTCGGTCGATCCGGTGGCGGGCGTCGCTCTCTCCAACTCCCTCTCGACGGGTGAGGCGGTCACCGAGAGTCGGATGCTTGATAGGCGGCGGGGTGACTCGTCTTTCTCTTCGTGGTGGGGGAGGCAGGTAGTCGTCCTGCCGCTCCACTGCTCTTGGGCGGCCGTCCTGGTCGCGCTCGATGGTGATGCGAGTCCGACTGTGGCTGACAGCCGGATCCTTCTCTTTTCTTCCGCGGACTCCGCCAGTCGGCATCCGAGACGTCGCGCCTTGATCTCGGCGGGGAGGTAAGTCGTCATTCCGTTGCTGTGGCGCTTTCGTGTGACAGCCGGCTTCATCCTGCGTGGCAGCCGCTTTGAGGAGTCGCTGGACTCGCTCGGTCATTAGGCGGCGCTCCTCGCCTTCGAAGTTGTCTAGCTCGTCGGCTGCCGCCTGGGCGGCACAGATGTTCTCCGCAGGCGTGGCATATACGGGGCGATCGGCTCCGAATAGGTTGGCGACGGCCGCGCCGTGTTGTGGGACCGCGCCTAGGCGGCTAGGCCCAGTCGGCGCCGGCGAGCCACCCACAGCGTGATCCATCTCACGTTGGTAGGCCTCCGATAAGCGTCTCATGCTTGCCAGCTTCTTCGCGCCTTCGACAAGCTGAAGGCGGCGTGCCTCCAGCGTCTCGGTGTCAGCGTCCTCCAGAATGGGCGCCGTCAGGTCTCGCAGAGCCGCGTCGAGCGGGTCATGAGCTCCTTCACCGGAGTGCTCGCCATGACTGATGACGAGCACTTCCGTGATGGCGCTTCCGCCGCTCGCCTTGCAAGGGAGCGGCTCGTCGTAGATCACCACGTTGGAGGGGAACGTGTCGATCGACACGCCGTCGGAGTCGACCAGCATCGGGTCGATGGAGCCTACGGACTCCAAGTCCATGTCCGGCTCGCCGGCGACGTGGAGATGGTCAAGGAGGCCCGCGAGGAGGCTTTCGGGGCCGTCCGTGCCCGCATCGGCTGCAGGCTCGTCGGGGATGCTAACCTTGCCGAGAAGGTCAGCGAGGCAGCTCGCCGCACAGGCGTCGTCGACGCTTTGCAGCGTGTCAGGGCAAGCGCCATCGGGCGCGCTGGGCTGGCTACGCTCGCGGGGGAGGAAAAGGGTTCCCGTCCAAAGCAGGTCTCCGGACGACGGTGCACCTCGCCCCACGGTGGGTGCCAAATGTCGGGGGTTGGGTGCGACATATGCCAAAGGATGGCTTATCATGGTGGGAGCGAGTAGAACGTCGCCGTTGCCAGGAAACGGGATTAGGCGAAGGCATGCACGCCGGCGTATCTTACCCAGCTTCGGGGCTCTCCGGGGAGATAACACCCCTACTGCTGCTTTGCGGGGTCTCCGCATGATCACTAAGGCGTAGTGGCTACAAGGTTGCTCCTAGAGCTGTATTCTGGAGGTGGGAGGAGGCAAGGCTAGCCTTCTTCTTCCTATTTGATCTGGTCTAAGGCTAATGGATCCAACCCTTTGCATGGGTGCCCCGGGGGGTTTATATAGGCCTACCCCCTGGGGGTACAACGGTAATCCGGCTGGGCGCGGGTCCCAGCCGTCTGTCTCACAGGCTACCTTCTTCTTCGCCGACTGCTGGGGCCCGCCGACTTGCGGGCCCTGCCGGCGAGTCCGGCACAATAGCCGTGCTTCTGATGATGCAGGCTTGGTCATTAGGTCATGGCAACAATGCCGCCGTCTATCGGGCGATCATTGTCGTTACTCCCCATCTTGTCTGGTTAATGGCGCGTGGGACCCGTGGGAGAGGCTGGCCGACTCCGGGGGGGCGACTCCTACGGGGCCGCCTTCGGGGCGTATCCGCCGTCTTCTATGCTCTCACTGACTGGCGGGTCCGCCGCCTTCGTGCCGTATAGGTAGACCATCGTGGCCACAGTGCGCCGCGCACTGTGGCTGAAGTCAGGTCTGGCATGTCTACAGTGCCGGGCCACGCCGGAGATCTTCGGTGGTACGACACACTGTAGCCATGCCAGCTCCTTGCAAGCAGGAGGAGACGGCCACGCCGTGGTCGTACCCGCCCGTCTATCGTAATGAGTGTAGAGTCGTGGGCAAACTCTCCGTAGCCGGCTCCTCCGGAAGTCGCCGGCCGTGAGTCGGCCCATATGGGAGTCGGCATCTGAGACTCGGCCCATATGGGAGTCGGTATCTGAGACTCGGCCCATATGGGAGTCGGCATCTGAGACTCGGCTTTGAGGGGCGCGGCCGGTCCCGATGTCTTGAAAGGTTCTCGGGCTCGGGTCAGCCTACCCGTGGCCCATTACTCCGACAGCCGCTGTACATATGTGTACATGCTATGTGCGCGCCTCTACTACGACACGTTCCCTTCCTCGCACGGCCACGGTTCATTGCTGCAGCCTGCAGACAGACCGATCGACCAGTATTTCGTGACCAGAATGACAACGCTACGTACGCTTCGACCAGGTGGGTCCCGACTGTCAGGCACTTCCTTGCATGCGAAGATGTAGCTGGTGGGTCCCAGCAGTCAGGGGGTGAATCATTTTTTTGCCCGTAATATGGACGCACTTCCTTGCGTGCGAAGATGTAGCTAGTGGGTCCCAGTAGTCAGGGGGAAACGTTTTTTTCGCAAAATATGGTGGCCCATCCGGTGGGTCCCTGATGTCAGGTGGAGGAATCATTATTTTCCGCATAATAAGGAGGCACTTCCTTGCTACGGCCGTGGACCTAGCTGTCAGCCTCTTCATGTACAGTACTCTTCCAATGGAAGTCGTTCCTTGACCACGTTGACCACGCCGCGCCGAGAGCACCAGGGCTGTGGACGATGGCGAGGCCTAGGAAGGGGACGACGCGAAGCGGGGAAGATGCGGTAGTGGATGCCCACGCGGATAGGAGTATGAGGGTTCACTGGTTTGGCTGCGGTGTGAGGCTGCCGTCGCCGCAGGGCCTGGCCAGCGATGTAAGTAGTAGGGGCGGTGAGGCTTCTGTGGAAGCACAGCCAGCCACGGGAGGCACGAGCAGGCAGTCTTGCCGGTGCTGGTTTGGGCCGCTGGTGCAAGAAGAGCAGTGATTGAAGAAGCAGCAGGACCGTTCGATTCAAATCCGACGGTCACTGCTGGTAGAATCGTTTGTTGACTAAGTTAACAAGCCCTACATACGCGTCAACTTAGTAGGCCCACAGGTCAGCCTCCCAACCAGTGCGCCCTAGATGTCAGTGGGAGGAATCATTTTTTCGTGTAATAAGGAGGCAGTTGATTGCATGCGGCCAGGCCAGCGGAGGGAGTAGGGTGGGCCAGTGAAGCCTGCACGGCATCATAGCGGGCCACAAGAGAGCAGGTTGTCCAGTCGACGCTAGTTTAGGTAGCTGGAGCAGGAAGATCAGAGACTGAAGAAGCACGTCGGCCGTTGGATGGACATCCAACAGTCACTGCTGCTAGAATCATGTGTTGACTGACAAAGCCTTGCCTAAGCAAGTCAGCCTCGAAATCTGTGGCGTGTACAACCCATTTGCTATTATTTTTATAATTTTTACTCATTTTCTAATTCATATGGAATTTATTGCAGCCCATTTTCCATTTTTAGAAATGCTGCCCATTTTCTGGTCAGTACCAGGGTTTAAAACTTGAACTAAATATGTGTGAAATTCTGAAAATTCGCAAATTTTTGCTGGGGAACAAAATATTCTTAATCCAAAAATTAGTAGCCATACTAAAACAAATTTAAAAATAAATTAGTACTATGTCATGTTAAAACCAATAAAATATAAAATATCAGTGAAGAACAAAAACAAAAAAAGAAACTAATTTCCCATCTATACCTATACTAATTACAGACTCCCAAGAAATTACCATGTTAATTAGTAATTATGAGTCGTTAATCTCGGTGGGACCGAATTATTACGGTCTGGATTGACCCATGTAACACCATATAGGCATATGCGTTTGATCTACAAAAGCATCTGTATAGGCATATGTGTTTGATCTAGAAAAAACATCTACTAATATTTTAGAAGGTCAACCGTACGATCATAGTATATGTAAAGCGTGTTGGGCTGGAACTCTCGGGGCAGAGCACGACTTCCCCCGATCAAAAAAACGTGAAGGTAAACCGGATGCGCATGGCCCGCTACAGCCTGAGCCTAGGTTCGTGACCGCTCTGCCAGTCCTTAGCCGCCGCCTCTGGCGATCTCGCACGCTCCCGTGCAATGAATCCACGATTGCTGGTCTTCTGTAGAACACCGGCGGCAGCCGATCTCCCCAGTCTACCTTCTCTACTTGCTGATCCGTGCTAGCACCAGCGTACCATGCCTGGAAGATGATATGTCTGGTGGAAGCAACAGACCAGCTACATGATGAGACATGCAGCAGCACCACACACATGTCTTGCACGTGGCCAGACTTGGGTATGTTTTGCTGATTTCTATGATGGCGAGATCGACCTGGTAATCGGATACTCAGTCCAGCCAACAACGTACAATACTCTTTTTCCTCAGGTCTCTTCCTCTACCAGTCTGAATCCAATCTAATTCTTTCTATTTGAAAATGCATTCAAAGTGTTCCATGAATTGTTCTGTTGTAACACTTGAATTCCGATAGAAGAGTTCTGGTCAGTAATTTAATGAAGCAAATAAAGCTATAGTAGATTATTAAGCACTATGATGCACGTACTTTTGTGGAACTTTCCATGTAATCTTCTTCAGTATATAGTATGTTTGTTACTAATGTGGAACTAAGTCTTTCATGTACAGTTAACCACCAAGCGCTTTTGTATGACCTTGAAGTAAGTCTAGAGGGGGGTGATTAGACTACTTGACCAATTAAAAACTTAACCTTTTCCCAATTTTAGAGTTTGGCAGATTTTAGCTATCTTAGGACAAGTCAAGCAATCATCACACAATTCAAGCAAGCATGCAAAGAGTATATAGGCAGCGGAAATTAAAGCATGCAACTTGCAAGAAAGTAAAGGGAAGGGTTTGGAGGATTCAAACGCAATTGGAGACACGGATGTTTTTGGCGTGGTTCCGATAGGTGGTGCTATCGTACATCCACGTTGATGGAGACTTCAACCCACGAAGGGTAACGGCTGCGCGAGTCCACGGAGGGCTCCACCCACAAAGGGTCCACGAAGTAGCAACCTTGTCTATCCCACCATGGTCGTCGCCCACGAAGGACTTGCCTCACTAGCGGTAGATCTTCACGAAGTAGGCGATCTCCTTGCCCTTACAAACTCCTTGGTTCAACTCCACAATCTTGTCGGAGGCTCCCAAGTGACACCTACCCAATCTAGGAGACACCACTCTCCAAGAAGTAACAAATGGTGCATTGATGATGAACTCCTTGCTCTTGTGCTTCAAATGATAGTCTCCCCAACACTCAACTCTCTCTCATAGGATTTGGATCTGGTGGAAAGAGGGTTTGAGTGGAAAGCAACTTGGGGAAGGCTAGAGATCAAGATTCATATGGTAGGAATGGAATATCTTGGCCTCAACACATGAGTAGGTAGTTCTCTCAGAAATGGTAAGTTAGAAGTGTAGGTTCAGTCTGATGGCTCTCTCAACGAATGAAGAGGAGGTGGAGGGGTATATATAGCCTCCACACAAAATCTAACCGTTACACACAATTTACCAAACTCGGTGGGACCGATTCAACAGACTCGGTCGGACCGATTTAGTAAACCTAGTGACCGTTAGTGATTTTCGGTGGGACTGACATGCATCTCGGTGAGGCCGATTCGGTTAGGGTTAGGGCATAACGTAATCTCGGTGAGACCGATTACACAAACTCGGTGAGACCGATTTGGTAATAAGCTTTCCAGAGAGTTGGTCAGGCAAACTCGATGGGACCGATTTGCTCTTTTCGATGAGACCGAAATGTTACAAAAAGGAAGCAGAGAGTTTACATTGCAATCTCGGTGGGACCGATCGCTCACTTCGGTTAGACCGAAACGTTACGAAGGGAAACAGAAAGATTGCAACCCCATCTCGATGAGACCGAGATCCCTATCGGTAAGACCGATCTGCTTAGGGTTTGTGGCAGTGGCTATGACTTTTGGAATTGGTGGCGCCGGATAGAAAGAATCGGTGTGACCGATTTTGGCTTTAGGTTTAGGTCATTTGTGGATGTGGTAAAGTACTTGAGGGTTTTGGAGCATATCACTAAGCACATGAAGCAAGAGGCTCATTAAGCAACACCTCATCCCTTCTTGATAGTATTGGCTTTTCCTATAGACTCAATGTGATCTTGAATCACTAAAATGTAAAATGAAGAGTCTTGAGCTTTTGAGCTTGAGCCAATCCTTTGTCCTTAGTATTTTCAGGGATCCACTTTCATCATCCATGCCATGCCATTCATTGAGCTTTCCTGAAATAATAGTCTTGGAATAGCATTAGCTCAATGAGCTATATGTTGTTATGAATTACCAAAACCACCTAGGGATAGTTTCACTTTCAATCTCCCCATTTTTGGTAATTAATGACAACATATAGATCAAAGCTTCGACAAATGACAATAAAATTTAAATAACATCGTCGCTTTGAGAAGTATGTGATAAGCAAAGCTCCCCCTAAATTTGTGCATAGTTTTAGATTTGCTTTGGACTGCAAATGCACAATGAATTAGGCTCATGGGTTACTCTTCCATGTCACATACATCTTGGTGGAGCGCTCAAAATAATAAACAATGAATAAATGCACTCATCACCAAGCATAGTGAGTGATCACATAAAATAGATAGGATAATATCAAGCATGCATAAGTGTAGCTTATGATCAAACACATGATCATCAATGTCTCACAAGCATAGTATCTCAACCAAAAGCAAACAAAGATTGAAAAACCACCAAATAAAGCAAGATAGAACAAAAGCAACACTCTCTCTCTCGAAGCCTATGATCTATACATTTTTTCTCCCCCTTTGGCAACAAGTTACCAAAAAGTTCATAGAAAATGCATAGTGCTAGATCGACTCTCAGGCTTGATCTTCTAGTGGTGGTGTAGAGATGGCTCCTTGAATGAAGGCTTCAGTTGATGTGGATGGAGCTGGAGGAGTTGGTGATGGAGCTGGTTGCACTGGACCTGTAGGGGCAGTGGCTGGTGCTGAAGTTGTTGCTCTAGTGTCTGTCACTGGCACTGCAACTGACCTCTGAGCTCTGGGCGCTCTGGCAAACACATTGGTGGTAGTCTTGCCCTTCCTCTCCTGCATGTCATCCTGCAGCTGCTCCACAACTGACTCGATCTCAGTTACCTTGACATCTAGATCATAGAATTTTTGTTCCATGATTCTTTCCAGGCTCTCCTGGTTTTGAGTTAGGGTGGCCAACCCCTTCTCAATCCTAAGAGATGATGCTATCAAGTAACCAAGCTACTCCTGTTTGGTTTTCAAGAAATATTCAGATGCCTCCTCTCGAGTTGGCATCTTGGCAGCCTTCTCCATCTTTGCCTTCTCCTTCTTCTCCTGAGCTTGAACTGATTGTGGATCATCTTCATTCAAGACAACCTCATTGTCCTCAAAGTCTGGATAAAGTGGAAAGTGTTCCTTATCCAACTGATATTTTCCTGTGCCCATCTTTGAGTTTATCAAATCTTGAACCTGAGGTGCATATCCACAGCTCCTCTTCTAATCTCCTGCAGTCCTCTTGATTGTTTCAATGATCAGGCTCATGACTTTGAATTTTTGTGGCACATCAAATAAATGCAACATATTGATGGCATGCCCTCTGATCATGTTATGGTCACCAGACTTGGGCAACGAAGTGTGCCTCAGAATCCAATTTATAGTAGGCAGCCCTGACAACAGAAAATGGAATGATCCAAATATGAAAGTCTCTAGGGCTTTGTCTGGGATCTCCTTGTACATGTGTGCCATGGTATTGTGTCCCATTTTCTTCTTGGCATATACATCCAGATCATCATCATTTTCCTTTGGGGCATTTATCAGTTTTGCCCATTCTTCTACAGTGGATTGGTACCTTGTACCTTCAGACATCCAAACTATTCTTCCATCTGGGTCAAAGTGTGCTGTGGAGTAGAACTACATGATAAGCTCATCATTCCAGTTGGTGAACTTTTGTCCAACAAAATCTGCAACTCCACAAGCAACAAAGTTGTCTTGCACTCCAGGATAGTGTTGTTCATTTTCCTTGATGAATTTCTAGTCAACCCACCTCATGTCACAGACTATGGGCTTCTTGTCCAACAGAATTGTTTCATAGAAGTCCTGTTGTTCCTTTGTGTGGAACCTGTAATCAACAGTAGTTCTTCTTCTCGAAGCATATGGATCTTCCATTCTCCACAGTCTCAGCCCTGAATCCTTCCTGATTCTCATGTCCTCAGCCACAGGATGGGCATCATTGTGGTCTGGTATCTTTGGCTTGAGCTTCCTTAGAACCTGTCCTTCTTCATCTTCCTCCTCAGCAACCTCAGGCACTGGGGCCTTGTTCTTCTCAGCAGCTGGAATACTCCTGGTATTCCTCTTTGGTGCAGACTTGGCCTTGGGGGCAGCTTTGGGTGCTTCCTTGGGCTTAGATGTTGCAGCCCCAGATTTAATAGCATCACCCATAAGCTTTGGTGCCTTTGGTGCTGGTGCAGAAAGCTCTTCCTCTTCCATCATGGAAGGTTGCCCAACAACTCTGGCCATGGTCTTCTTGACCCTTTCCTTCCTCTTCTTGCTTTCATCAGCTGGCTCTTTGGGATCAGGATTTTCAGGCAATTGGGTTGATGCTCTGGCCTTGGGCATAGGTTACCTTCTTGCAGGCCTTTTAATCTTCATGCCTGGCTTTATATCCTTTGCTGAGCGATATTCCTTCTTGAGCACCACTTTCTTGGAAGTAGCCTCATCTTCCTCAGCTTTGTAATCTTCATCCTCTGAATCTGAAGTTCTTTTCCTCCTTTGCCTAGTTGCAGCCTTAGGCAAATTGCTAGGAGTACTTCTGCTCCCTTCATCTGAAGTTGAGGGACTAGTGCCCTCACTCAAGTCCATCTGCTCTTCTGACATGTTCTGGCTGTCACTTTGATCAGACATACTGCAAAAGCTGACTGCTGACCCTGTGAAGAGTTATAGATGAGATAGAAAAGATGAGCATCACAAAATGCAGAGGTTTTTGCAAAAGAATGACTCAAAAGTTTAGTCTTAGTTTTCCTCAGAAAGCATTTCTGATCCACCGATTTTCAAACTCGGTGATACCGAAGCAGTTTTGGAACCTAAACTGATGATCTCGGTTGGACCGAGTTTCAGTTCGGTGGTACCGAGACTGCTAGGGTTTCACAGAATCCTCAAATCGGTTGCACCGATTAGTAATTCTCTGTCAGACCGAGAGTCACTAGTGCAACGGCATAAGCCAAATCGGTGAGACCGAGTTTTTCAACTCGGTGGGTCCGAGATGGTTTCGGCGAAAACCTAACCCTAAAAATTTGAATCACATCTAATCTATGAACTACTTTGGCTGGATAGAAGAGTTTCAAACATGGCAAGAATCAATATGAAAACAATGTGCCAGGAATCAGATGTGGATAGAACAAAGATTAAGTCCATACCCTAACTTGGCGGTGGACTTGCTACGGCGGCAACGGCGGGGACGAAATCCATTGACAGCGGCGGAGACCAGCGACAGGAGGCTGCTCGTGACGAGGAGACGATCCGGAGACCACGATGGCAAAGCGAGCTATTGCGCGGGCAAAGGGTTTCAGAGAAATTTCAAAAATTTTGCCCGTGGCTATATATATAGCTCGACCCTGTCGGTGTGACCGAGTGGAACAACTCGGTGGCACCGAGATGCATAACTGTGTTCAGTTGCAGCAAATCGGTGAGACCGAAAAGTTCAAATTGGTTGCACCGAGATTGAAAACTCAGATCAAGTTGATGATCTCAGTAGGACCGAAATGGAAGGATCGGTCAGACCGAGAATCACTAAGAGGTTTTGGAAGTTTAAGTCTATGACGAATCGGGGACTCTGAGTGCTCCTCACACAGAGTGGTTCGAATCTGACTTGATCAAATTTTGTGATGTAGCATGAATAGAGTTTGAGATGAGAAAAGCATAGATAGCTAAAGAAGGTTCTTAGGCATTCTTGTCCATCCACTTGGCACAAAGAAAAGAATCCAAACAAACAAAACAACAAGTGGATGTCCTTGAATGAGTAAAATATGCACCAACATGCTCACACAATAAGATGGCAATAGAAATATGTGGCAAAGCATGCACAACCAATTTTAGCATCTATCAAACAATTGGCGATGACTAGGTCATCTATATATGAGTATATTGACTTAGGAGTCAAATGAGAACATTTGATCATAGGTCATACTCATCGTTTAAGCTCAAGTGGGGTTACCACTTTTACATAATGCATTAATGTGTTCACACCATTAGAGTTGCTTTGACTCAATTCTTAGAGTTAAGCTCCCCCTAGATGTGAGATCCCCCCTTAGAGGGATGAACTAACCTTGGGTTTTGTCGATGATGACTTCATGTAGGTGTTGAAGATGTAGATGCTCAATGTTGACGTAGATCATTTGGAGCAATCCTTTGGAGTGAGTTGCACTTTCAACTTGCCTACATGGGTTAGTCCCACAAGGAACAAACAAGAATATCCATAGACATAGAGTGATGCACACACAAGATGATGTCCATGAAATCATTAGGTTACCTTGTCCCTTGCCTTACCAACAAGAGGGTTTGTGACTCCTTGAACTAGTGCAAGATGTGAAAGTTGATTGCACTTGTTCTTGCCAAAATGATATGAGTGAAGAATGTTGGCGGAGTCACCCTCAAGAACTCTCTAGTTCTTCTTCTTCGGGATCCACATCATCTTGATGGGAATCCTTGGAGTTGTAGTTGTACTTGATGAAGTAGAACTTGACGTAGTCTTGGGGACCCACTTGAACGAGGCTTTAGGTGCTTCTTCAAATGCATCAATCTCTTCTTGAAGCTTGTCCTTGCCTTTGTTCTTGTGGTCTTGCGGTGGAAGATCATCTTGAGCTTGTGTCCCCTTGAAGGAAGTAGGATCATACTTCTCTTGTTGAGGAACAAACTTTGTCTTGGGGTATTGATCTTCTTCCCACTCAACTCCATTGGCGTTGAACTTTCGTTCAAAACCAACACCTTGATTCTTCCGGTGCCTTCCTTGCTTGCGTACAATTTCCTCGAATTGCTTACTCCCAGCAAGGCTCTTGTAAACACCTTTCTCTATAATTCCCTTCAATAAACTATTTTCTTTCTCAAGTGTAACTTGGCTAAGAGAATCATTAGTGGAATGAAGAGAACTACTAGAAGTAACAACATTAGATTTAACATTATTATTGTTACTACTAGAGGCTCGAATAATACATAATCTCGAATACATCATCTCGAATATTATATATCAAATACATCACTAGCTAGCTAGCTAATAAAGATCGAATACTACAGAATAATATAGGACACTCATGGTTCCTGAGGCGCGGGCGGTGGACACCCAAAGAGAAGGAACCATCACAGGATCATAGCTCCGGTCATCTCCCCAAAGACCCTGCCAGGTATTGGAGAACCTGACGTCCATAGCAGCCATGTAGCGACGGACGTGCTCGTTCTCCTCCCTGACACGGCGAGCACCACCTCCGGCGGGGCCGACTCCCTCCGCACCGAAAGTAGCCCAAGGGAACGCCACCAAAGGAGCTCAGGGTCGACGACGGGTCCCGGGTTCCTCACCAAGCGGCGAGCCCCTGAAGGTAGCACCTCCCAGTGCCAGCCCGGTGGAGCCCAGTCCCGGACATGGGTCCTCTGAAGCAGGACATACTCGCGAACGGGTCGATGGCGAGGATGCGGGCCGGGCATCATCGAGAACAAATACTATATGCCGCCAAAGTAACATTTTTTAAATGATTGGATTGTGATTTCTTATATGCAAATTCTAAATTTGTATAACTAAAATTATAATAAACTAAAAACTAACATTTCTATAACATTTGTATAGCAATTTGAAATTACTCCAATTCATCTAGCAAAAACTAACATTTCTAAAATTTCTGACATTTCAATAACATTTCTAACATTTCTATATACTATTTGACATTAATCTAATCTAATTAATTAATTCATCTAAAACTTTGTATGAAAAAAAAACAGAAAAAACTAAAAACTAAAAACAGAAAAATTCTGTGTGTGTGTGCGCGCGTGTAGTGTGAGTGTGTGTGTGCGCGTGTGTAGTGTGTGTGTGTGCGCGCGCACGCGGCTGGCGCCGGTGGCGGCGCGGTGGATTGGAGGGAGGAAAGGCCGGGGGAGGGGCTCATAGCGCGCGCGGGCGAGGTCGAGGCTACGGTGAGGGCGAGGTCCAGGCGACGGCGACGGCAAGGCGAGGTCGATCCAAGGCGACGGCGACGGCGTGGGAAGGGGAGACGGCAATGACGGGGACAGCGACAGCGCGGGATGGGGGCAGTGACGGGGGCGGCGACGAGGGGCGGCGGCGACGGGGCAGAGGAGAAGAAGCAGAGGGAGAACTGACGATTTTTTTTGAAGTGTTTTCTTATATAGAACTTACCTTTAGTACCGGTTGGAGCCACTAACCGGTACTAAAGGTCTATTTTGGCCAGGCGAAGCGGCGGTAAGCGCACCCTTTTAGTACCGGGTGGTGGCTACAACCGGTAGTAAAGGCACCCCCTTTAGTACCAGTTGTAGCCACGACCCGGTACTAAAGGGGGTGCGTTGGCTCCAGGCGGTGTGCAAGTTTATCCCACCTCGCTAGTCGAGGAGCGCCGAGGCCAATTTATAAGCCCCGGAACGGGCACTGCATTGAGCTCCTCTCCAATGCAGGCCTTCTGGGCCTACCTCTTCTACTCTGCCCTGTTGGGCCTACTGGGCTAGCGGGCTTGCATCCTGGCCCAACTACAGGTTGGGTTTGTAGTCGTACGCAGGCCAATGTGGCCCAGTAGGTGGGCTTTTTTTATTTAGTTTTTGTCTCAACAAAAATATAGTTTTTTTTCTTTTCTACTTTATTTATTTTCATTTATTTATTTCTGAATATTTTTTCTTTAGGTACAAAAAATTACAAACTTTCTGTTAGTGCGAGCAGCTTTCAAATTTGAATAGTTTGATTTTTTTATTTAGTTTTTGTCTCTACAAAAATTTAGTTTTTTTTTCTTTTCCACTTTATTTATTTTCATTTATTTATTTCTGAATATTTTTATATAGTTATAAAAAATTACAAACTTTCTGTTAGTGCCAGTAGTTTTCAAATTTGAATAGTTTAAATTTGAATTATTTGATGAACTAATTTGTAGACGAAGTGCATCCAGTTTTTGCACATAAAATTTCTTCGCGTTTCAAATACCAAAACACGTAAGTACCCTAACTATTAAAAAGATTCCCTCCGGTTTATTTGAAACGACACTTCCAAATATATAAGTCTGGAAAGTCAATATAGAAGAAAGTGATGACGATGAAGCCTATCACATGCCAGTGTGGGATCTTTGGGTGTGAAACTTTTTCTTCGCGTGTGTCCCTTTGCGTCGTAACCATTGACAATCTTCATCATTTAACTGGATGCTCGAATCAATATTCACAGTGAATGGAGCAATTTCATCAAACTTTTCATAATCTTTTGACATGTCTGTCTTGTCATCCACTCCCACGATGTTTCTTTTCCCTGAAAGAACTATGTGGCGCTTTGGCTCATCGTATGATCCATTCACTTCCTTATCTTTTCTTTTTGTCGGCCTGGTAGACATGTCTTTCACATAGAAAACCTGCGTCACATCATTGGCTAGGACGAATGGTTCGTCTGCATATGCAAGATTGTTGAGATCCACTGTTGTCATTCTGTACTGCGGGTCTGCCGTTACCCCGCCTCGTGTCATATTGACCCATTTGCACCGAAACAAAGGGACCTTAAAACCACCTCCATAGTTAAGTTCCCATATGTCCTCTATGTAACCATAATATGTTTCCTTTCCCGTGTTGTTTGTTGAATCAAAGCGGACACCACTGTTTTGGTTGGTCCTCTTCTTATCTTGGGCGATCGTGTAAAATGTATTCCCATTTATCTCGTACCCTTTGAAAGTCATTATATTCGAAGATGGTAACTGGGACAGCAAGTACATGTCATCTTCAATATCTCCATCCTGCATGGCACGTGTCTGCAACCAACCAGCAAAAGTCCTCATTTGTTCACATGTAATCCAGTCATCAGACTGCTCCGGGTGTTTGGAGTGTAGAAAATTCTTGTGTTCCTCCATATACGGAGCCACCAAGGCGAAATTCTGTAGAACTGTGTAGTGTGCTTTAGTCAGAGAATGCCCGTCCATAAATATTATTTGATCCCCCCCTAGCGTGCCTTTTCCATCCAGTCTGCCCTTATGTCGTGATTTAGGAACACCAATCGGCTTAAGGTCAGGAATAAAGTCAATACAAAACTCAATGACCTCCTCATTTTCATGGCCCTTCGAGATGCTTCCTTCTGGCCTAGCACGGTTATGAACATATTTCTTCAAGAATCCCATGAACCTCTCAAAGGGGAACATATTGTGTAGAAATACAAGACCCAAAACATTAATCTCTTCGTAAAGGTGAACTAGGACGTGCTTCATGATGTTGAAGAAGGATGGTGGGAACACCAACTTGAAACTGACAAGACATTGCACCAAATCATTCTGTAACCTTGGTATGATTTGTGGATCGATTACCTTCAGAGAGATTGCATTGAGGAATGCACATAGCTTCACATGGCTAATCGAACGTTTTCCGGTAGAAGCCCCCTCAATGCAACCGGAAGCAGTTGCTTCATAATCACGTGGCAGTCATGAGACTTTAGGTTCTGGAACTTTTTCTCTGTCATATTTATTATTCCCTTTATATTCGATGAGAAGCCAGACGGTACCTTCATACTGAGCAGGCATTCAAAGAAGATTTCCTTCTCTTCTTTGGTAAGAGTGTAGCTGGCCTGACCCTGATGTATGCCGTCTTTTCCATGCATACGTTGCTGGTCGTCCCGTGCCTCCGGTGTATCTTTTGTCTTCCCATACACGCCCAAGAAGCCAAGCAGGGTCACACAAAGATTCTTTGTCACGTGCATCACGTCGATTGCGGAGCGGACCTCTAGGTCTTTCCAATAGTGAAGGTCCCAAAATATAGATTTCTTCTTCCACATGGGTGCGCGTCCGTTAGCGTCCTTCGGAACAGGTTGTCCGCAAGGACCCTTTCCAAAGATTACGTTCAAATCCTTGACCATATCATGTACATCAGCACCAGTACGGTGGTGAGGCTTCGTCCAGTGATCCGCCTCACCTTTGAAATGCTTGCCTTTCTTTCTTACGGGATGCCTGCTCGAAAAAAATCGATGATGTCCCAGGCACACATTCTTCCTACAAGTATCCAAATATATATTGTCGGTATCATCCAAACAGTGCGTGCACCCGCGGTATCCCTTGTTTGTCTGTTCTGAAAGGTTACTGAGAGCATGCCAATCATTGATGGTCACGAACAGCAACGCCTTTAGGTCAAATTCTTCCTTTTGTGCTCATCCCACGCACGTACACCTTTTCCATTCCACAGCTGTAATAGTTCTTCAACTAATGGCCTTAGGTACACATCAATGTCATTGCCGGGTTGCTTACACTACAAAAAAAATACACTTTCGTGATGATACGTGTTTGTCACAGTAGGTCACGTTTTTTGTCATGCATGTACATCCATGACAAATTTATGACAGAATCAAGATAGTCATATCTGTGCTGTCGTAGAAGTGTTCCATGACATTACCAAAATTATCATCACGGAAGTGTCCACTTCCATGACGATAAATCGCGCGTCACAGAAGTGCTTTCGTCAAGGGTGACCGACACGTGGCATCCACCGTAAGGGAACGCCGTTAAGCTATCGGGTCGGGTTTTGGCTCTGATAACCCATTAACAGCCCCGACCAATGGGGATTTTCCACGTGTAAAATCATCATTGGCTGGAGGAAACACGTGTCGGCTCACCGTTGGGACAGATGTCATCGTTCATTGGACCGAAGTCGCCTATGATACGACAACATGTGGCACGGCCCAACAGAGGCCCATTCCTGTGAAAAGGCTGGCCCGTTTGACTTGGTCAAAAGGTGGCGGCCCGGCCCACGGAAAGCCTGTTAACGGCCTGTTCGCATATAGCCCATTTACAGCCCGCTAACCCAGGGCCCGTTACGCCCTATCCGAATTAGGCCCAGTAGCGTCATCTGGGCCGTCCAATATGATTCATCCCGTTTTAACTTCCGGCCCATGTGTGGCCCATGACTTCTTTCGACCCATATGAGGACCTTTGTAACTCTTGGCCCATTAACGGCCCGTGGTGAAACTGGCCCGTAATGAACAGTGTATCACTTTATACGCATTAACGACCCGTTATTCCATTGGGCCGTTTCCATCCCAAGTTATCTTTCGGGCTTCTCAGGGCCCATTGATTCTTCGGCTCATTTGCAGCATTCGGTTACATATGGCCCGTTACTGTCATTTTCTGCTTGTGAACCAAATTCAGCCCGGCGTTACAGTCGGCTCGTTTGCGGACCGTCAATACGTTGGGCCGTTTTCATGTCAAAAAAACCCGTTGTGATGTTTTCATAGAGTTATCAAATACGGCCTATTAACGGCCCGTTATGGTCCACGAATAGTACGGCGCATGATTGGTGAAATGATGATACGCCCCGTAGAAGGCCCATGGATCCTATGGCCCGTATGAGGCCCATGGATAGTACGGCCCGTAGAAGGCCGATGGATCGTACGACCCGTAGAAGGCCCATGGACCCTACGGCCCATAGAAGGCCCATGGACCCTAAGGCCCGTATAGAAGGCCGATGGATCCTACGGCCCGTATAGAAGGCCAATGGATCCTACGGCCGGACGAAGGCCCATGGATCATACGGCCTGCAAGAGGCCCATGGTTACAACAGTCCGTGTGTTGCCATGATTATTTTGGCCTAGTTACCAAAAATAGGCTATTGTGGCCACTAGAAAAAAACAGAAAAAGAACTGAAGTGACTACAAGCAAACAACTAAACAAGACAATAAGGAAATAAATAAGCAAGCAATTAAGGCTAGCCTATTACCGCTATTACACATATTACATCCAGTGGGCATCAAAGTTCGCCACCAGTGCAAATATAGGAAACAAAGCAGCATATTACATACACTGGCCATCAAAATTGGCCACCAGTGCAAATAAACGCGACAGCAAAACAAGAGCATAACTGAAACAACTTCAGAAGAGCTCAAGAAACGTTATCCTGGGTATCCATCATGCTGGCAATAAGCTTAGCAAGCTGATTATACAATACAAAAAAATACACTTCCGTGATGATACGTGTTTGTCACAGTAGGTCGCGTTTTTTGTCATGCATGTACATCCATGACAAATTTATGACAGAATCAAGATAGTCATACATATGTTGTCGTAGAAGTGTTCCATGACATTACCAAAATTATCATCACGGAAGTGTCCACTTCCATGACGATAAATCGCACCTCACAGAAGTGCTTTCGTCAAGGGTGACCGACACGTGGCATCCACCGTAACGGAACGCCATTAAGCTATCGGGTCGGGTTTTGGCTCTGATAACCCGTTAACAGCCCCGACCAATGGGGATTTTCCACGTGTAAAATCATCATTGGCTGGAGGAAACACGTGTCGGCTCACTGTTGGGACAGATGTCATCGTTCATTCGACCGAAGTCGCCTATGATACGGCAACATGTGGCACGGCCCAACAGAGGCCCATTCCTGTGAAAAGGCTGGCCCGTTTGACTTGGTCAAAAGGTGGCGGCCCGACCCACGGAAAGCCTGTTAATGGCCTGTTCGCATATAGCCCATTTACAGCCCGCTAACCCAGGGCCCGTTACGCCCTATCCGAATTAGGCCCAGTAGCGTCATCTGGGCCGTCTAATATGATTCATCCCGTTTTAACTTCCGGCCCATGTGTGGCCCATGACTTCTTTCGACCCATATGAGGACCTTTGTAACTCTTGGCCCATTAACGGCCCATGGTGAAACTGGCCCGTAATGAACAGTGTATCACTTTATACCCATTAACGGCCCGTTATTCCATTGGGCCATTTCCATCCCAAGTTATCTTTCGGGCTTCTCAGGGCCCATTGATTCTTCAGCTCATTTGCAGCATTCGGTTACATATGGCCCGTTACTGTCATTTTCTGCTTGTGAGCCAAATTCAGCCCGTCGTTACAGTCGGCTCGTTTGCGGACCGTCAATACGTTGGGCCGTTTTCATGTCAAAAAAAACACGTTGTGATGTTTTCATAGAGTTATCAAATACGGCCTATTAACGGCCCGTTATGGTCCACGAATAGTACGGCGCATGATTGGTGAAATGATGATACGCCCCGTAGAAGGCCCATGGATCCTATGGCCCGTATGAGGCCCATGGATAGTACGGCCCGTAGAAGGCCGATGGATCGTACGACCCGTAGAAGGCCCATGGACCCTACGGCCCGTAGAAGGCCCATGGACCCTAAGGCCCGTATAGAAGGCCGATGGATCCTACGGCCCGTATAGAAGGCCAATGGATCCTACGGCCGGACGAAGGCCCATGGATCATACGGCCTGCAAGAGGCCCATGGTTACAACAGTCCGTGTGTTGCCATGATTATTTTGGCCTAGTTACCAAAAATAGGCTATTGTGGCCACTAGAAAAAAACAGAAAAAGAACTGAAGTGACTACAAGCAAACAACTAAACAAGACAATAAGGAAATAAATAAGCAAGCAATTAAGGCTAGCCTATTACCGCTATTACACATATTACATCCAGTGGGCATCAAAGTTCGCCACCAGTGCAAATATAGGAAACAAAGCAGCATATTACATACACTGGCCATCAAAATTGGCCACCAGTGCAAATAAACGCGACAGCAAAACAAGAGCATAACTGAAACAACTTCAGAAGAGCTCAAGAAACGTTATCCTGGGTATCCATCATGCTGGCAATAAGCTTAGCAAGCTGATTATACAATACAAAAAAATACACTTCCGTGATGATACGTGTTTGTCACAGTAGGTCGCGTTTTTTGTCATGCATGTACATCCATGACAAATTTATGACAGAATCAAGATAGTCATACATATGTTGTCGTAGAAGTGTTCCATGAAATTACCAAAATTATCATCACGGAAGTGTCCACTTCCATGACGATAAATCGCACCTCACAGAAGTGCTTTCGTCAAGGGTGACCGACACGTGGCATCCACCGCAACGGAACGCCATTAAGCTATCGGGTCGGGTTTTGGCTCTGATAACCCGTTAACAGCCCCGACCAATGGGGATTTTCCACGTGTAAAATCATCATTGGCTGGAGGAAACACGTGTCGGCTCACTGTTGGGACAGATGTCATCGTTCATTCGACCGAAGTCGCCTATGATACGGCAACATGTGGCACGGCCCAACAGAGGCCCATTCCTGTGAAAAGGCTGGCCCGTTTGACTTGGTCAAAAGGTGGCGGCCCGGCCCACGGAAAGCCTGTTAATGGCCTGTTCGCATATAGCCCATTTACAGCCCGCTAACCCAGGGCCCGTTACGCCCTATCCGAATTAGGCCCAGTAGCGTCATCTGGGCCGTCCAATATGATTCATCCCGTTTTAACTTCCGGCCCATGTGTGGCCCATGACTTCTTTCGACCCATATGAGGACCTTTGTAACTCTTGGCCCATTAACGGCCCATGGTGAAACTGGCCCGTAATGAACAGTGTATCACTTTATACCCATTAACGGCCCGTTATTCCATTGGGCCATTTCCATCCCAAGTTATCTTTCGGGCTTCTCAGGGCCCATTGATTCTTCAGCTCATTTGCAGCATTCGGTTACATATGGCCCGTTACTGTCATTTTCTGCTTGTGAGCCAAATTCAGCCCGTCGTTACAGTCGGCTCGTTTGCGGACCGTCAATACGTTGGGCCGTTTTCATGTCAAAAAAAACACGTTGTGATGTTTTCATAGAGTTATCAAATACGGCCTATTAACGGCCCGTTATGGTCCACGAATAGTACGGCGCATGATTGGTGAAATGATGATACGCCCCGTAGAAGGCCCATGGATCCTATGGCCCGTATGAGGCCCATGGATAGTACGGCCCGTAGAAGGCCGATGGATCGTACGACCCGTAGAAGGCCCATGGACCCTACGGCCCGTAGAAGGCCCATGGACCCTAAGGCCCGTATAGAAGGCCGATGGATCCTACGGCCCGTATAGAAGGCCAATGGATCCTACGGCCGGACGAAGGCCCATGGATCATACGGCCTGCAAGAGGCCCATGGTTACAACAGTCCGTGTGTTGCCATGATTATTTTGGCCTAGTTACCAAAAATAGGCTATTGTGGCCACTAGAAAAAAACAGAAAAAGAACTGAAGTGACTACAAGCAAACAACTAAACAAGACAATAAGTATATAAATAAGCAAGCAATTAAGGCTAGCCTATTACCGCTATTACACATATTACATCCAGTGGGCATCAAAGTTCGCCACCAGTGCAAATATAGGAAACAAAGCAGCATATTACATACACTGGCCATCAAAATTGGCCACCAGTGCAAATAAACGCGACAGCAAAACAAGAGCATAACTGAAACAACTTCAGAAGAGCTCAAGAAACGTTATCCTGGGTATCCATCATGCTGGCAATAAGCTTAGCAAGCTGATTATACAATACAAAAAAATACACTTCCGTGATGATACATGTTTGTCACAGTAGGTCGCGTTTTTTGTCATGCATGTACATCCATGACAAATTTATGACAGAATCAAGATAGTCATACATATGTTGTCGTAGAAGTGTTCCATGACATTACCAAAATTATCATCACGGAAGTGTCCACTTCCATGACGATAAATCGCACCTCACAGAAGTGCTTTCGTCAAGGGTGACCGACACGTGGCATCCACCATAACGGAACGCCATTAAGCTATCGGGTCGGGTTTTGGCTCTGATAACCCGTTAACAGCCCCGACCAATGGGGATTTTCCACATGTAAAATCATCATTGGCTGGAGGAAACACGTGTCGGCTCACTGTTGGGACAGATGTCATCGTTCATTCGACCGAAGTCGCCTATGATACGGCAACATGTGGCACGGCCCAACAGAGGCCCATTCCTGTGAAAAGGCTGGCCCGTTTGACTTGGTCAAAAGGTGGCGGCCCGGCCCATGGAAAGCCTGTTAATGGCCTGTTCGCATATAGCCCATTTACAGCCCGCTAACCCAGGGCCCGTTACGCCCTATCCGAATTAGGCCCAGTAGCGTCATCTGGGCCGTCCAATATGATTCATCCCGTTTTAACTTCCGGCCCATGTGTGGCCCATGACTTCTTTCGACCCATATGAGGACCTTTGTAACTCTTGGCCCATTAACGGCCCATGGTGAAACTGGCCCGTAATGAACAGTGTATCACTTTATACCCATTAACGGCCCGTTATTCCATTGGGCCATTTCCATCCCAAGTTATCTTTCGGGCTTCTCAGGGCCCATTGATTCTTCAGCTCATTTGCAGCATTCGGTTACATATGGCCCGTTACTGTCATTTTCTGCTTGTGAGCCAAATTCAGCCCGTCGTTACAGTCGGCTCGTTTGCGGACCGT
This sequence comes from Triticum aestivum, assembly GCF_018294505.1. NCBI lineage: Eukaryota > Viridiplantae > Streptophyta > Magnoliopsida > Poales > Poaceae > Triticum > Triticum aestivum. Next base: position 250,667,964 of record NC_057798.1, read on the forward strand.
CAATACGTTGGGCCGTTTTCATGTAAAAAAAAACACGTTGTGATGTTTTCATAGAGTTATCAAATACGGCCTATTAACGGCCCGTTATGGTCCACGAATAGTACGGCGCATGATTGGTGAAATGATGATACGCCCCGTAGAAGGCGCATGGATCCTATGGCCCGTATGAGGCCCATGGATAGTACGGCCCGTAGAAGGCCGATGGATCGTACGACCCGTAGAAGGCCCATGGACCCTACGGCCCGTAGAAGGCCCATGGACCCTAAGGCCCGTATAGAAGGCCGATGGATCCTACGGCCCGTATAGAAGGCCAATGGATCCTACGGCCGGACGAAGGCCCATGGATCATACGGCCTGCAAGAGGCCCATGGTTACAACAGTCCGTGTGTTGCCATGATTATTTTGGCCTAGTTACCAAAAATAGGCTATTGTGGCCACTAGAAAAAAACAGAAAAAGAACTGAAGTGACTACAAGCAAACAACTAAACAAGACAATAAGGAAATAAATAAGCAAGCAATTAAGGCTAGCCTATTACCGCTATTACACATATTACATCCAGTGGGCATCAAAGTTCGCCACCAGTGCAAATATAGGAAACAAAGCAGCATATTACATACACTGGCCATCAAAATTGGCCACCAGTGCAAATAAACACGACAGCAAAACAAGAGCATAACTGAAACAACTTCAGAAGAGCTCAAGAAATGTTATCCTGGGTATCCATCATGCTGGCAATAAGCTTAGCAAGCTGATTATACAATACAAAAAAATACACTTCCGTGATGATACGTGTTTGTCACAGTAGGTCGCGTTTTTTGTCATGCATGTACATCCATGACAAATTTATGACAGAATCAAGATAGTCATACATATGTTGTCGTAGAAGTGTTCCATGACATTACCAAAATTATCATCACGGAAGTGTCCACTTCCATGACGATAAATCGCACCTCACAGAAGTGCTTTCGTCAAGGGTGACCGACACGTGGCATCCACCGTAACGGAACGCCATTAAGCTATCGGGTCGGGTTTTGGCTCTCATAACCCGTTAACAGCCCCGACCAATGGGGATTTTCCACGTGTAAAATCATCATTGGCTGGAGGAAACACGTGTCGGCTCACTGTTGGGACAGATGTCATCGTTCATTCGACCGAAGTCGCCTATGATACGGCAACATGTGGCACGGCCCAACAGAGGCCCATTCCTGTGAAAAGGCTGGCCCGTTTGACTTGGTCAAAAGGTGGCGGCCCGGCCCACGGAAAGCCTGTTAATGGCCTGTTCGCATATAGCCCATTTACAGCCCGCTAACCCAGGGCCCGTTACGCCCTATCCGAATTAGGCCCAGTAGCGTCATCTGGGCCGTCCAATATGATTCATCCCGTTTTAACTTCCGGCCCATGTGTGGCCCATGACTTCTTTCGACCCATATGAGGACCTTTGTAACTCTTGGCCCATTAACGGCCCATGGTGAAACTGGCCCGTAATGAACAGTGTATCACTTTATACCCATTAACGGCCCGTTATTCCATTGGGCCATTTCCATCCCAAGTTATCTTTCGGGCTTCTCAGGGCCCATTGATTCTTCGGCTCATTTGCAGCATTCGGTTACATATGGCCCGTTACTGTCATTTTCTGCTTGTGAGCCAAATTCAGCCCGTCGTTACAGTCGGCTCGTTTGCGGACCATCAATACGTTGGGCCGTTTTCATGTCAAAAAAAACCCGTTGTGATGTTTTCATAGAGTTATCAAATACGGCCTATTAACGGCCCGTTATGGTCCACGAATAGTACGGCGCATGATTGGTGAAATGATGATACGCCCCGTAGAAGGCCCATGGATCCTATGGCCCGTATGAGGCCCATGGATAGTACGGCCCGTAGAAGGCCGATGGATCGTACGACCCATAGAAGGCCCATGGACCCTACGGCCCGTAGAAGGCCCATGGACCCTAAGGCCCGTATAGAAGGCCGATGGATCCTACGGCCCGTATAGAAGGCCAATGGATCCTACGGCCGGACGAAGGCCCATGGATCATACGGCCTGCAAGAGGCCCATGGTTACAATAGTCCGTGTGTTGCCATGATTATTTTGGCCTAGTTACCAAAAATAGGCTATTGTGGCCACTAGAAAAAAACAGAAAAAGAACTGAAGTGACTACAAGAAAACAACTAAACAAGACAATAAAGAAATAAATAAGCAAGCAATTAAGGCTAGCCAATTACCGCTATTACACATATTACATCCAGTGGGCATCAAAGTTCGCCACCAGTGCAAATATAGGAAACAAAGCAGCATATTACATACACTGGCCATCAAAATTGGCCACCAGTGCAAATAAACGCGACAGCAAAACAAGAGCATAACTGAAACAACTTCAGAAGAGCTCAAGAAACGTTATCCTGGGTATCCATCATGCTGGCAATAAGCTTAGCAAGCTGATTATACAATACAAAAAAATACACTTCCGTGATGATACATGTTTGTCACAGTAGGTCGCGTTTTTTGTCATGCATGTACATCCATGACAAATTTATGACAGAATCAAGATAGTCATACATATGTTGTCGTGTAGAAGTGTTCCATGACATTACCAAAATTATCATCATGGAAGTGTCCACTTCCATGACGATAAATCGCACCTCACAGAAGTGCTTTCGTCAAGGGTGACCGACACGTGGCATCCACCGTAACGGAACGCCATTAAGCTATCAGGTCGGGTTTTGGCTCTGATAACCCGTTAACAGCCCCGACCAATGGGGATTTTCCACGTGTAAAATCATCATTGGCTGGAGGAAACACGTGTCGGCTCACCATTGGGACATATGTCATCATTGGACCGAAGTCGCCTATGATACGACGACATGTGGCACGGCCCAACAGAGGCCCATTCCTGTGAAAAGGCCGGGCCGTTTGACTTGGTCAAAAGGTGGCGGCCCACCCCACGGAAAGCCTGTTAACGGCCTGTTCGCATATAGCCCATTTATAGCCCGCTAACCCAGGGCCCGTTACGCCCTATCCGAATTAGGCCCAGTAGCGTCATCTGGGCCGTCCAATATGATTTAGCCCGTTTTAACTTCCGGCCCATGTGTGGCCCATGACTTCTTTCGGCCCATATGAGGACCTTTGTAACTCTTGGCCCATTAACGGCCCGTGGTGAAACTGGCCCGTACTGAACAGTGTATCACTTTATACCCATTAACGGCCCGTTATTCCATTGGGCCGTTTCCAGCCCAAGTTATCTTTCGGGCTTCTCAGGGCCCATTGATTCTTGGGCTCATTTGCAGCATTTGGTTACATACGGCCCGTTACTGTCATTTTCTGCTTGTGAGCCAAATTCAGCCCGTCGTTACAGTCGGCTCGTTTGCGGACCGTTAATACGTTGGGCCGTTTTCATGTAAAAAAACCCGTTGGGATTTTTTCATAGAGTTATCAAATATGGCCTATTAACGGCTCGTTATGGTCCATGAATAGTACGGCGCATGATTGGTGAAATGATGATACGCCCCGTAGAAGGCCCATGGATCCTACGGCCCGTATGAGGACAATGGATAGTACGGCCCGTAGAAGGCCCATGGATCGTACGACCCGTAGAAGGCCCATGGACCCTACGGCCCGTAGAAGGCCCATGGACCCTAAGGCCCATATAGAAGGCCGATGGATCCTACAGCCCGTATAGAAGGCCAATGGATCCTACGGCCGGACGAAGGCCCATGGATCATACGGCCTGCAAGAGGCCCATGGTTACAACAGTCCGTGTGTTGCCATGATTATTTTGGCCTAGTTACCAAAAATAGGCTATTGTGGCCACTAGAAAAAAACAGAAAAAGAACTAAAGTGACTACAAGCAAACAACTAAACAAGACAATAAGGAAATAAATAAGCAAGCAATTAAGGCTAGCCTATTACCGATATTTACACATATTACATCCACTAGGCATCAAAGTTCACCACCAGTGCAAATATAGGAAACAAAGCAGCATATTACATACACTGGCCATCAAAATTGGCCACCAATGCAAATAAACGCGACAGCAAAACAAGAGCATAACTGAAACAACTTCAGAAGAGCTCAAGAAGCGTTATCCTGGGTATCCACCATGCTGGCAATAAGCTTAGCAAGCTGATTATACAATACAAAAAAATACACTTCCGTGATGATACGTGTTTGTCACAGTAGGTCGCGTTTTTTGTCATGCATGTACATCCATGACAAATTTATGACAGAATCAAGATAGTCATACATGTGTTGTGTAGAAGTGTTCCATGACATTACCAAAATTATCATCACGGAAGTGTCCACTTCCATGACGATAAATCACGCGTCACAGAAGTGCTTTCCACAAGGGTGACCGACACGTGGCATCCACCGTAAGGGAACGCCATTAAGCTATCGGGTCAGATTTTGGATCCGATAACCCGTTAACAGCCCCGACCAATGGGAAATTTCCACGTGTAAAATTCTGATTGGCCGAAGGGAACACCTGTCAGCTCGTCAGTGGGCCAGATGTCGCCCGTCCATTGGAGGAGACATGCCTATGGTACATCGACACGTGGGTGGGCCCAACAGAGGCCCATATATGTTAAAAAGGCCGGCCCAGTCAAAGTCTCGTAGAACTTAATCAGGTACTAGTGGGCCAGCCCAATAACGGCCTGCTTAATAAAGGCCCATTTACGGCCAGAAAGCAGATCTGGCCCGTTAATTGTTCGCCCAGTATTTGGGCCCATATACGGCCCGAAGCCAGATCCGGCCCGTTAATTGTTCGCCCAATATTTGGGCCCATTTGCGGCCTGAAGCCAGACCTGACCCGTTAATTGTTCGCCGAATATTTGGGCCCAACTACAGCCCAGTGACTTTCGGCCTGTTAGAGGCCTGATGTAGACATGGGCCCATTTCAGCCCGGTGTGACTTTCGGCCTAGGAATGGCCCGTGCTGCCCATGGGCCATATATGGTCCGGTGGGACATCGGGCCCACTAACGGCCCGTGCTAAAGGTGGCAACAGTTAAGCCCAACGTGACTTTGGGCCTGTTAAAGGCCTGTCGCATAATTCGGCCCGTTGATGCCTGTACTAAGCTTTCGGCCTCTTAAAGGCCCATGATATCAGTGGGCCAACTAAGGCCCGAGATATGTTTCAGCCTGGTAACGGCCCGTGAGCTAACTGGGCCCATAACGGCCGGTCTACAATTCCGCCTGATGAAGGCCCATCGATGACTAGTGAAAATTGAGGCCCAACATGCATTTTGGCCTGCTAAAGGCCCATGGTTTCATCTCGGTCGTAACATGCCAGTGCAATATTCAGCCTGTTAATGGCCCAACACTACCTGGGCCAAACTAAGCGCTGGGTCGACAAAAGTCCCAACTAAAATATAGGCCCATGTAAGTTTGGGCCTGGCGCAATGTGTGGAGGCCCCAATCATTCGGGCCCAAGAAAGACGCAGGCCGGCCCAACTGTGGCCCGCTAAAATCCTGGCCGATTAGAGTCGAATGTTTCGGCCCGGTCGACTACATCTGATTTTTTTTCAGATAGCGATTGATGGCAGTAACTAGTAGGGATTAAGAACAAACCTACTCTATACAATAAAGAAATTATGGCATAGTAACTAAGAATAAACCTACACTATACAATAAAGGATTTAATGTATATTACATCCACTGGGCATCGAAGTTCGCCACCAGTGATCATAAAGCGCAATGAAGAAGCAGATTACAAAAATTGGGCACCATTGCAGCATAACAAAATAATACTGAACCGAGACCACTTCCAAGACATATCAAGAAAGGTTAGCCTTGCGGGGGAACTGCTGCGCAAGCTGCTGAGCAAGGCTGTGAGACCGGCCTAGCATGTCGGTCATAGCTTCCAGGTGTAGCTGTTTAGTGATGAGGTTCTCATTGGTGTTCTCCGCAATCTTTCTTAGAGATAGGACTTCAAGTCGAAGTTGAGTTGCAGAATGCCTTTCTGCTAGAACTTGGGACTGAAGAAGTCGAACTGATTCATACAACAAATTCTGTGAGCTTGTCTGACTGTTAGTCTCAAGTAACTTGAACACTGCATCAAGACAAGACTTTGGGGTTGTCTCGCTATCTTCAAGATGTTTTGCCTTCTTTGCTGCAATATATGTTGGGTTTGTCTCACAGCCTTCAGCAAACTTGTGCATGCCATTAGGCATATCACCCCTGAAACAAAGCAGAGAGATGACAGGTTTTGCACATGTATAAACAAAGATGATAATTGTTCTGTCAATTCTATCCAATTTCAAATTAGAAAATAAAAAGTAAGTTCAAAATATCAATAGCATAATTTGGCATTGTTCAAAATGCGGGGAGCTTCACCACACTACTGGACTACCATGTCAACATAACAAGCATAGATGAACGGCAAAGAAAATCATTGTATCTATTTTGGATAATGTGCATGGCATGTTGTTCATATCATCAGCCACATCAGTAAGATAAAACAAGAGATAACAAGGTGCAAATGTGGGCTGCTTCACCACACACTGGATTATAGATCCACAAAACCAAGCATACATATAGGGAGTATTAAGTAATGTGCATGGTATGAATAAGAAATTTGGTTTTACAAGTAAAACTTAGAACTTATGGTTCTTACGAACATGCATTTTGGTAGAAACAACAAACTAAACAACAGTAAACGATAGGGAGTATGAGCAAATTAAACAGCAGTTGAGGATAAAGGCTTTAGAAGGACTGACTTACATTAACAGTTAACACCGGCTTTATAATGCCCTTCTCCATGTCAAGGGAAGGATAACTCAAGAATTTCAGCACAGAATCTTCTTCATAAGTATTGCCTGTACTCTACATTTTGTAGAGAGTAATTATAGATGTGATAATACTTGAAGGGATAGAGGATAATGAAGATAAGATGTAGATTGATGCTACATAATCAACTACCAATCCTTGGAAGTACAAGCATTACAGGACAAAATGTACTGACAAGAGCAATGGGCTACACTTCTGCACTGGCATTGTCTGTGTATTATACTTGTTGGTAAGATTAAATATAGATCTGATCTTTTGTAGTAAATGGTGGGCGAGGGAGATAAGATGCAGAATGCTACAAAATGAACCAATCCATCTTCCCATAATACAAGAGTGTTTTGAACACTGGTGTACTGTACAAAACGTTCTTATATTATGGGACGGAGGGAGTAGTTGTTAATATAAGTACAGTGATAGACCACGTTCAGTCCTTACAAGAGGACTGCAGAGCTAAACCTATTCAAAAGCATTGGGTTGATTCTAATTTGTGTAAGATTCCATACGGATCTTATAATGTCCACCAAATGGACGATTACGAGGCTAACACGTGCAGTGATGCTACATAATCAAACAGCTATGAAAGTAAGTATGGTCATACAGGGCAAGAGGTACTCACAAGAGCAATGGAGTGTGCAGTATAGTTGTGAGATTCTGTGGTCCCTTGAGAACGAATGTTCTTCTGCTAACAGTTTTCGTACAAGTGAGACATTAAGGCAAATGCAGAAATGTAGTTCAAATTGTGATGTGATATCATAGACAGTACCTTACGCTGCAGCCGAGACCAATGTGTAACAAGATTATTCCAGTCACCGTCGGATAAATGTAGCCCCGGAGACTTTACAGAAATTTCGTTCAGAGGCTTTCCCTCGAAGTGCGCTTTCCTCAGGTAAGAACGATACTTCATCAACAAGTGCTTGAAAAGCGCAACCAACTCTTGCTAATCATCACAATCCAGTTTGCTCCACGCCTATTTAAAAGAATGAAATCTTGTGTCTTCTGTCAGCAGAAACATATGCAGTAATGACCATGAATAACATTAGTACATTACTTATGCGTAAGTTGCGGAGGAAGACTGGAAATTGTTCTATGTCTGTGGTATAATCTTTCCATGAAGGAAAGATGCGCACAAAGTTCCTGACAACAACATAAGCTTCGTCTTCTAAACTGGGAAGAAATTGAACAGGGGTCCTATTTGCTGCAATTGGGGCTCTCTCTGGTTCGAAAAGGGATTTGGCAACTGGATTTGGTGTACTCTTTGTTGGAATGGGGGTTTTGCGTCGTAAAGCTGGTGCTATGTCAACTGGCATAATCATACTGTTTGCTGCAGTTGGGCTCTGCTGAGTTGGGGCATCAGAAATGACCAGTGTAGTAGGGCTAGAGTCTGCTAGAGTTGGGGTATTTTGTGGGCCAGGTGATATTGCAACTACACCTAATGGGCTATTTGATTTATCAGGTGCCACTACCTTTTCCAAATACTTTGCTTGTGCTCCTCCACGATCAGCAATCGCCCTCTTCCTTTTGAACGTCTGATACACAAGAATAGCATTTGAATGGATAAATATGGTATGATGACAGATGGAATATGTACTGAAAATGGATAGGTAGGGCGTATTCACATACACGATGTGTAAACTAAGCTAATGGCAGTTCAACAAAGTAGAAGCAATGCAAAGCAACAATTGCAAGATATGTGCGAGCAATGTAACCTTGGAAAGTTAGAGCAAATACCTTGATGGGTGAATAAGATAGGGCATCTTCCTCTGATTCCTCCACTAGGGAGCTACATTGACTTAGGTCACCCTCTAGCTCAGAATCACTGTTAGGATCATATTCTGAGCATGAATCTGTAGGTGGAGAGCGTTTGCATTGCATTGCATCCAGACTTGATTCCAGTCCCTTAATGCCAAGTTTGACAGCCATGGCATTGTTCTGCTTTATTCTTTTCATGCGTGCAAGCTCATAATCGTTATGATGTTGTTCAAAATCTGAGATTCATGAAAACATAAAAAGTAGTCAGATTATCTATGGAATGCATTGCAGATTCAACTTGGAGAGTGTCTCCCTATAAACCCCTGCATATGCAAAGTTCACCTCCCCAACCGTGCTGACCAGACCACACACAGAAATACAAACCCCTTATGTCTCTATAACAGGCAGGCACACATTTCAAAACTGAAGTAGGAACATTAGAATCATATGAAATTCGTATTTGAACAAATAAACTAAGCAATTATGAGTGGCGTAATGTTTAGCTTCAAGGGTGGAGTGTTGGTAGTGCGACACAAAGCAAGTAGGCCAATTGTATTCCATGTAAAAGATCGAAACCTATGTAAAAGCTGGAAATGACACTTTCTTTCTATACAATGCAGTGTTCGTTACCCACACATGATGGAAGAGATCACATAGAGAAATACTATTCACTCATGTCTACGGCTCCAGTATTTAGAAACAGGGTGGTCCACCCTAAAAGAATATTGACAACAAATATGACAAGGCAAGCATAGATGTAGTGAATCAATCATTTACTTGTGAGCTTATTAGGACAAGTATGCAAAATTGTAACTGCAGTAAGAGACCGTCCAAAATCTGAATGAAGAAGTTTGTCTAGCACTTATTGTTTGCAACTAATCGACTGAATAGTTGGATATTATATCGAATGAGTAAGAAAGACAAGTAAAATTGTCAACAAACCTGGCTTGCAGTAGTAATCTGGGTCAATGTCACTATGACCAACAATCCAAAATGACTAGTTTCTGTTCTGAGGGCCGGAATTTTGAAAACCCTGTGAACTTTAGAGGTACTAAAGATTACTGAAATACATCTGAACCATTTAGTGTAGGTAGCACTGAGCACACAACAAATCCTAATGACAGTCCTTCCTAATGAGTAATGAATCAATTAGAAAATGGGTGATGAGGAGTGGCTACTGAGTGTTGAGGACGTATCTCAGGATAAATCGGGTTGGCTTGGTGGGTGCTGCACGCCTGAGCCATGAACGGACTGGGAAGGTAGTCACGGCGGCGCGCCCGGGCAGCGGTGACGCTGTTGGGCGAGTGGCTCCTGGCCTCCTGTTAGTCTGGCGTCTCCTCCTAGAGTCATGCCGTCCGGGGACAGCAAGTCACCGGCGAGGCAGGCGGCTGGGGGCTAGTAGAGATCGGAAGCGCGCAGCAGAACAAAGGGGAATCGGGGCCTGGGACGACCCAAAATCCCAGGGTGGGCCGGCCCACCGTGGGCAACCTGTAGAGATACACGCCCGAGCGACGAACATGCATTTTTGAAACTAATTTAGGAACATTTAGCTGACCAATTAAACAACTCTATTTTAATAATATCAGATTTGTATTTGAACATTTAAGCTTGTTTAGCTTGATGGGTGGAGTAGTGTTATTATGACACGAAGCACGTATTCTGGTCGTATAGTGATCATAAAAGGGGGAAACCCTAAGCATATTTTTTTAGCAAAAGAGGGTTTCCCCTCCGATTTCTATTAAAGAAACCACCACGGAACCAACATGATCAATTAAACCCTAAGCATGATCAATTAAACCGTATTATGGCTGTGCCATGGCAGATTTGAAGCCGCAAACCGGAGAAATGATATTTAGCATCCATTGTTTGCTTCGAACTAAGAACTAAATTCTAAGAGCTGAAAAGAAAGTAGAGTAACCAAGTTAAGATCTATTTTCTGGTTGAGATCAAAAAGTTGAGGAGATATGAAGTACCACCTCTCTTGCGGCGTCGTGTAGGCATCGGGGGTGCGATGGCTGTCGGTGGTGTTGAAGCAGGTCTGTGACAGTAGACGGGTGCATCGGGGGATAAGTCCCATTGTGGTGGAAGAGAAGGTCGTGTGAGCGGCCCCGGCAAAGAGGACGATGGTGCCGATGAAGCGAGAGGACACGATGCAAGGCTATTGGTCCGTCGGCGTGGATGAGAAACGTCCATCTCTAGCAGTGGACGACGTGGTCTTGGTAGGCGCTCCGGCATGGTGGAGGACGGTGGTGGTGGATGTGGTGGAGGACGGCGGCGATGGATGGGTTGGCGGACGGAGGCTGGTGTGGGGATGGTGTGTTCTAGCGTGGATGGTGTATGAATGGGAAAATGGAGGGAGAGGTACGGGGAACCATGTTTTTGGGACGCGCCTGTCAGAAATATGGGAAAGTTACAAACTTAGCCCCCATTTAAAATATGGACGTCTCGTCGGTTGGGGATAGGACGATAATCTCGCATCTCGCCAATATTTGCCTAGAGCAATTTCGAGCGAGGAGAGGGTGGTTGGCGCCCATGTTTGGCGCCCATGGTGTATGAACAGGGCTGACAGGTAGGGCGGTTGTGTCACGTTTGAGTGAAGTTACAAACCTGCCCCTATTGAAAATATTTGCCTACATCGATTTCGGCCGAGTCGAGTTTGTTTTGCCGCCCACCATGTATGAATGGGGAATGGAGAGAGAAACAGAGGTCTTTCGTACGAGCTTGAATCAAATGTATTTTGCCGCCCATGTTTGACGCCCACCGTGTCAGAATGGGCTCAGAGGCAGTCGTGTCACGTCTAATTGAAGTTACTAACCTACCCCTATTTAGAGCAGTAGAAATCGGGCCGATGGATTGTCCGTGTAATGGGTAGACAGTAATTTCCATCTCCCAAACACTTGGCTTCGGGCAGCCAACGTGGGAGTGGACATTTTACAGCTTCTTTCGAATTTTGGGACAATAAGCATCCACGTTTACCCTGGCAACTAAATTCGAATCCATTCTGTATTCCTATATGAATCTTTATAAATCATTCTATGTGTTTTTATATATCTTCAAAATGACGACAAAGATGTATTCCACTGTCATATATGAATATGGTTTACAAATGCCGATACTCAAATTCAGAAACTAGAATCCAGTTTAAGGTGAATTCGAATATTTGGAACACTTCATGTCCAACTCAAATGTCACACGCAACATAATGTGTACTCCCATTTAGATATGTACACAAGCAATGTATCAAGATTCAAATACCGAGTCAATCAACCAAAAATGTACAGAACTAACAGACATATAAACACTTATAGAGTATATGGATCAATAATATCAACTAACATACATAAGCCAGGCCGCTATACTTTTTCTTGGCTACAACAGCATCCTTTTTAGCCAGCATCTTGGCCCTTTCCGATGCGTGCCACTTATGGTCCATCTATACTACTACTATTGCTGAATGCACATTCAGCCCGATTGGCATATTTGTAGGTCTGGCACAGCAATCCAAATGAAATGTCTCCGAGTCTTATCAATTAATACAGACTTGTGCTCAAATAAAATTACAAACCAAAAAACAAAAAAAAACAATTATTACATGATCTCTAAACCAAATGGTTTGATTGATTACATGAACAAACAACACAAAGGTTATTCAACTATGGAAAGAACATTTCACCTATGATTTACCAAGTAGGAATTTAATTTCCTTTTTTCCTTCAGGACCTTAACAATCTGGTCAGTCTCAGCTTGCTTCGTTTTGAAATCCACCAAATATTTAATGGTTGTCTTGAGTATTGCTTGTGATTGTGCTGTTTGCTTCCTCAACATGTCAACTTCATCTCTAAGTGCAGAAGCAAAATTTCTTTCTACCACTAGTTTAGCCTCTAGAGCATCAGCAGTTGGCAATTCATAATGCACGATTGGGCCGGTGCCACTGCTGTGGGATGATGCAATGTCCATGGGGACCTCGCTCTTTGATCTTGGGCTAACTTGTTTTGCCATTAAAGTTCCGATTGGATTCAGAAAAGTTGAATTTAGCAAAACATCTCAACTGGGAGTTATAACAGCAAACCAGTTAAACAAACAAGGAATTATAGAGTTTCAGTTGGATGCTGAAAAGTACTCCATCTGTCTCATAATGTAAGACGTTTTTTAACACTATGCTAGTGTCAAAAAACGTCCTATATTATGGGACGGACGGAGTAGTTATTAACATCATTGTAACCCGTTGTTGCAGCAGCAAAGCAGTTAAACAAACAAGTAGATATTTAAGTTAAGGCAAACAGGTAATTCTTAATAGTAAGTATCAAACACATAGATAGGCGCAGTCTACAATATGATTAACAGGCTGTGCCATTATGTAATCAGTAGAAAACTAAATTAAGCCAAGCAATGTAATTGAACAATTTTGCAATAAGTGGCTAACTAAAATTCCGAGAAGCAGCTAACTGATTTTATGCTAGTTCTTTGTACAGGCACACTGCAACTTCTTTTTCGTTTACAAGGTTGTACAAAGGAGTCCATGGCATCAATTGCTTGGATACGCAGTCCCAATACTTCTTTCTTCCCACACTGCATGGGTAAGTCGAATGGTTAATCTGGTACGATGGTGCGTCCTTGTTATGTTATATGAGGACGTGTAGTCAAACTAGTTGTAGCCAAACACATCACACTGGCTTTTACTGTATATTTCATGCGATTACTTTTGGCATATCGAGATCTAAGCAATCTACAATAGGATGAAAAGACTGGCATCCTTCACATTATTGGCGAACTCAGTTCATAGAAACAAGCAATAAACCATTCTGTGGGTAAATCAAAAGTGCCAATGGAATATTTTTCACTATCCAATCATACACGCAAAAAGGGGCGACGCCACCATGGGGGCTGGTATGGGCGGCCGCCTCAGGTGGCTGGAAAGTGTGCACCTAGTTTGAGTCATCCAGGTTGGCCCACGCTAGTTTTGTTTGTCCCAATGCATGATCAGGCAATGTAAAAATGAAGAAAAATGTTTCAATTTGGATGGGCCAATAACATAAGTGCAAGGCAGGCCCTATAGCAGGCTCGCGGCCCATACGAGCGCCTCCCATATTAATCGACGGCAGGAAAAATCCCAATTCATTCGCTCCAGCCTCCAGTCTGGTTCGCTCCTAACCTAGCCGCCGCTGGACAGACCGACACAGCACTTCCTCGTGCCCTCGTTGGAGGGCGGTCGCCGGGCTTCAAGAGGACGGAAGGACAAGAAGATGAAGATCCAACCCTGGTTGTAGCCTGCGTGGGAGGCAGCGGCGGCAGCACGGGCATGGCATCGAGCTTGCGCAGACGGACAGTCGCAGCTTGCAAGAGTAGCATGCGCAATGAGCAGGTACATCACATCCCTGATTATATCTAATTCAACTCTTCAATTTCTGGCCAATAGTTAAACCTGACGGTGTTGTAAAACTGCTTGTATGTAGGGAATCTATGAGAAAATGAAACCAATTTCTACTTATTTTATAACTCCCCCAATCAATACTGAACTGGCTGAATCTGATGTATCTAATCAAGTTTCCGGTGCAAACATACAAGCTCATGTTGTTCTTGAGCCTGAAGTGTCTAATGAACAGACTGCTAATGAAGGATTTGATGCAAATATTTTACATGCTCCTGGTGATGAACATATAGTGTCTAATGAGGGATCTAATGCAAGCATTTTGCAAGCTCATTGAAGGATTTAGTGTCTAATGATGATCTACTATGTTGAGAGAGACAGAGATTTGCAGGCATTGATGACAAGCAAATTACAGTGCATTTTTATAGCTTGAGGAAACGTCGAGGCCATCTACCAGAAAGTCTCCGTATCATGACAACATAGCATAAATACTTTTCTAATCTGTTGTTTGAAACTATTGGCATACTTGTGCAGGATAGATATATTGATATGCAATTTGCGCACTAGTTATACGTGCAATTACACTTCTATATTTTTAGCCAGAGAACGAATAATTCAAGCAGGTACAGACCATGTTTGTAGTCCTTGTACACCATGTTGAATTTTGTGTTTTTTGGTGCTTGCATCATTTAGTGTTTATAATCTGAATTACTTTGGATCATTAGCTCATTTTCAAAGTGCATGTAGCTTCACATTTCTCAAGATATGTTGATTTCCGGAGTGCAAGTGCCTTCGTATTTTTTAAGTTAAATGTTCGCCCCTGGTAACTTGAATTCGTGGATCAGCCACTGCACACAAATCATACACGAATGCCAGTACGAATAAATGAAATGCAGGGACTTACGCTAGCTCGTCGTACAGGCTCACTACAACTCTGCTTGCCTTGGGATGTTCCATGTACAAGTCCATGTTACCACTTGCTTGGATGTGCAGGCCTTGTGCTCCTTGCATCCCCCTCTGCATTTTTGACATGGCGAATGGTTGATCAAATAAGAGGAATCGACCTTGATGTTGTACCGGAGGACAGATACTTACAAGGTTATACGGGTGCACAGGATGTGTACCAGATCCCGTAGCGCCATCATGCTTCGCTAAAAAATGGATTTTCTTGTTTCAGATGATATCTCCAGAAGAAATAAGAGTTAAAGTCAAAGTTCCATAGGCGTGTAAGCTAAGAGAGCAGTGAAAGGATATCCAAACATCGTCGGAACAGTGCACAAGGGAGTGATGTGTGGATACCTAGTTCGGGCCGATGTTTGGGCATGCTCACCTAGCTAGAGTGCGGGTCACTTCAGAGCCGTTGAGGGTGATGCGCTGGCATTGGCTGGCTGCGCACGGATGCAGATCTTGAGTGGCAGCGGAGCGCTACGATGCGGTGGACGAGACCGTTGGTGAAGCCCCAAAGGCCTTGGGGGGCGGAGGTGCGACGATGTGCTCGGTGAAGTAGCCCCGGTGAGCTGGGAGACGGTGTTGGTGAAGTGCACCTGATGCGGTGGAACTCGGTGTCTGTGAGGCACGTCGGTTGCAGCGACCGATGTTGTCGGTGGACCACCCGGTGCGGTGGACGAGGGCATAGATGAGGTAGCTCCGGTGCGGTGGTGAAGCGCGACCGTCGTCTTCGTCGTCATCGTCCGGCACGGAGGTGGGGAACGGTGGGGAAAGAGACGAGACGAGGGGCAATTCGAGGGATGGCGACGAATTAGGGATTTGAGCAATCTGGGCGCGGAAGGGGACGGTGGAGAAGAGAGATTTTGCAGGGCTGGAATTGGGGCCTGTAGGACCTTGAAGTATGTCTAGAGGGGGGGTGATTAGACTACTTGACCAATTAAAAGCTTAACCTTTTCCCAATTTTAGAGTTTGGCAGATTTTAACTATCTTAGGACAAGTCAAGCAATCATCACACAATTCAAGCAAGCATGCAAAGAGTATATAGGCAGCGGAAATTAAAGCATGCAACTTGCAAGAAAGTAAAGGGAAGGGGTTGGAGGATTCAAACGCAATTGGAGACACGGATGTTTTTGGCGTGGTTCCGATAGGTGGTGCTATCGTACATCCATGTTGATGGAGACTTCAACCCACGAAGGGTAACGGTTGCGCGAGTCCACGGAGGGCTCCACCCACGAAGGGTACAAGAAGAAGCAACCTTGTCTATCCCACCATGGCCGTCGCCCATGAAGGACTTGCCTCACTAGCGGTAGATCTTCATGAAGTAGGCGATCTCCTTGCCCTTACAAACTCCTTGTTTCAACTCCACAATCTTGTCGGAGGCTCCCAAGTGACACCTAGCCAATCTAGGAGACACCACTCTCCAAAAAGTAACAAATGGTGCGTTGATGATGAACTCCTTGCTCTTGTGCTTCAAATGATAGTCTCCCCAACACTCAACTCTCTCTCATAGGTTTTGGATCTGGTGGAAAGAAGATTTGAGTGGAAAGCAACTTGGGGAAGGCTAGAGATCAAGATTCATATGGTAGGAATGGAATATCTTGGCCTCAACACATGAGTAGGTGGTTCTCTCTCAGAAATAGTAAGTTGGAAGTGTAGGATTGTTCTGATGGCTCTCTCCACGAATGAAGAGGAGGTGGAGGGGTATATATAGCCTCCACACAAAATCTAACCGTTACACACAATTTACCAAAGTCGGTGGGACCGAATCAACAAACTCGGTCAGACCGATTTAGTAAACCTAGTGACCGTTAGGATTTTCGGTGGGACCGAAATGCAACTCGGTAGGACCGATATGGTTAGGGTTAGGGCATAACGTAATCTCGGTAAGACCGATTACACAAACTCGGTGAGACTGATTTTGGTAATAAGCTTTCCAGAGAGTTGGTCGGGTAAACTCGGTGGGACCGATTTGCTCTTTTCGGTGAGACCGAAATGTTACAAAAGGGAAACAGAGAGTTTACATTGCAATCTCGGTGGGACCGATCGCTCACTTCGGTTAGACCGAAACGTTATGAAGGGAAACAGAGAGATTACAATCCCATCTCGGTGAGACCTAGATCCCTATCGGTAGGACCGATTTGCCTATGGTTTGTGGCAGTGGCTATGACATTAGAACTCGGTGGCGCCGGATAGGAAGAACCGGTGTGACCGATTTTGGCTTTAGGTTTAGGTCATTTGTGGATGTGAGAAAGTAGTTGAGGGTTTTTGGAGCATATCACCAAGCACATGAAGCAAGAGGCTCATTAAGCAACACCTCATCCCTCCTTGATAGTATTGGCTTTTCCTATAGACTCAATGTGATCTTGGATCACTAAAATGTAAAATGAAGAGTCTTGAGCTTTTGAGCTTGAGCCAATCCTTTGTCATTAGTATTTTGAGGGATCCACTTTCATCATCCATGCCATGCCATTCATTGAGCTTTCCTGAAATAATAGTCTTGGAATAGCATTAGCTCAATGAGCTATATGTTGTTATGAATTACCAAAACTACCTAGGGATAGTTGCACTTTCAATCTCCCCCTTTTTGGTAATTGATGACAACATATAGATCAAAGCTTCGACAAATGATAATAAGATTGAAAAACATCGTCGCTTTGAGAAGTATGTGATAAGCAAGAGCTCCCCCTAAATTTGTGCATAGTTTAAGATTTGCTTTGGACTGCAAATGCACAAGGAATTAGGCTCATGGGTTACTCTTCCATGTCACATACATCTTGGTGGAGCGCTCAAAATGATAAAGATTGAATACATGCACTCATCACCAAGCAAAGTGAATGATCACATATGGATAGATAAGATAATATCATCAAACATGCATAAGTGTAGCCTATGATCAAACACATGATCATCAATGTCTCACAAAAACAGCATAGTATCTCAAGCAATCAAAAGCAAACAAAGTTTAACCACCAAAACAAGAGAGAACAAAAGCAACACTCTCTCTCTCGAAGCCTATGATCTATACATTTTCTCCCCCTTTGGCAACAAGTTACCAAAAAGTTCATAGAAAATGCAAAGTGCTAGATCGACTCTCAGGCTTGATATTCTGGTGGTGGTGTAGAGATGGCTCCTTGGACGAAGGCTTCAGTTGATGTAGAGGGAGCTGGAGGAGTTGGTGATGGAGCTGGTTGCACTG
Organism: Triticum aestivum; assembly: GCF_018294505.1. Lineage (NCBI taxonomy): Eukaryota > Viridiplantae > Streptophyta > Magnoliopsida > Poales > Poaceae > Triticum > Triticum aestivum. The sequence continues at coordinate 250,686,009 of NC_057798.1, forward strand.
GAGCTGTAGGAGCTGTAGCTGGTGCAGATGATGTGGCTCTGGTGTCTGGCACAGGCACTGCAGCTGACCTCTGAGCTCTAGGCACTCTGGCAAATACATTAGTGGTAGTCTTGCCCTTCCTCTCCTGCATGTCATCCTGTAGCTGCTCCACAACTGACTGAATCTCAGTTACTTTGACATCTAGATCATAGAATTTTTGTTCCATGATTCTTTCCAAGCTCTCCTGGTTTTGAGTTAGGGTGGCCAACCCTTTCTCAATCCTCAGTGTTGATGCTATCAAGTAACCAAGCTGCTCCTGCTTCTTCTTTCGAAAGTACTCAGATGCCTCCTCTTGAGTTGGCATCTTGGCAGCCTTCTCTTTCCTTGCCTTCTCCTTCTTCTCTTGAGCTTGTACTGATGATGGTTCATTCTCAGTCATGACAACCTGATTGTCCTCAAAATCTGGATAAAGAGGAAAATGTTCCTTATCCAATAGATATTTTCATGTGCCCATCTTTGAGTTAATCAACTCCTGAATCTGACGGGCATATCCACAGCTTCTCTTTTGATCTGCTGCTGTCCTCTTAATGGTCTCAACCATAAGGCTCATGACCTTGAATTTCCGTGGCACATCAAACAAATGCAACATGTTGATTGTATGCCCTCTCATCATGTTGTGGTCACCAGACTTAGGCAAAAGAGTGTGCCTTAGGATCTAGTTGATTGTAGGCAGCCCTGACCGAAGAAAGTGGACTGACCCAAACTTATGTGTGTCAATGGCTTTGTCTGGGATCTCCTTGTACATATGTGTCATAGTATTGTGTCCCATTTTCTTCTTGGCATAGACATCCAATTCATCTTCACTCTCCTTGGGGGCATTGATCAGTTTTGTCCACTCCTCAACGGTTGACTGGTACCTCGTACCTTCTGACATCCACACTATTCTGCCATCTTGATAGAAGTGTGTTGTGGAGTAGAAATGCATAATGAGTTCATCATTCCAGTTGGTGAGCTTCTGCCCAACAAAATCTGCAACTCCACAAGCTTCAAAACTGTCATACACTCCAGGATAGTGTTCTTCATTTTCCTTCATGTAGGTCCAGTCGACCCACCTCATATCACACACTATGGGCTTCTTGTCCAACAGAATTGTCTCATAGAAGTCCTGTTGTTCCTTTATATGGAACCTGTAATCAACAGCAGTCCTTCTCCTTGTGGCATATGGATCTGTCATCCTCCATAGCCTCAACCCTAAGTGTCTTCTGATGTTCATGTCCTCAGCCACAGGATGGGCATCATTATGGTCTGGTATCTTGGGCTTGAGCTTCCTCAGGACTTGTCCTTCTTCATCTTCCTCATCAGCAACTTCAGGCACTGGGGCCTTGTTCTTCTTAGCAGCTGGAATACTCCTGGCATTCCTCTTTGGTGCAAGCTTGGGCTTGGGGGCAGCTTTGGGTGCTTCCTTGGGCTTTGATGTTGCAGCCCCTGACTTAATTGCATCACCCATAAGCTTTTGTGCCTTGGGTGCTGGTGCAGCAACCTCTTCTTCCTCTTCTATCATGGAAGGTTGCCCAACAACTCTGGATATGGTCTTTTTGACACTTTCTTTCCTTTTCTTTCCTTCAGTAGCAGGCTCTTTGGATTGGGATTCCAAAGGAATTTGAGTGGAGACTCTAGCTTTGGACATTAGTTGTCTTCCTACAGGCCTTTTAATCTTCATGCCTGGCTTTACTGCAGTTGAGCTGAACTTCTTCTTGAGCTCTACTTTCTTGGAAGTAGCCTCATCCTCTTCTGCTCTATAATCCTCATCCTCGGAATCTGAGGTTCTCTTCTTCCTTGTCCTGGTGGCAGCTTTATGCAGGTTGCTTGGGGTGCTCCTGCTGCCTTCATCTGAAGTGCTAGAGGGACTAGTGCCCTCACTCATGTGCATCTGCTCTTCTGACCTGTTCTAACTGTCACTTTCGTCTGACATGCTGCAAATCACTGACTGCTGACCCTGTGAAGAGTTATAGATGAGATAGAGTGGATGCGCATCACAAAATGCAGAGATTTTTGCAAAAGAATGATTCAAAAATTCAGTTTTAGTTTTCCACAAAAAGCATTTTGGATCAACCGATTTTCAAACTCAGTGATACCGAAGCAGTTTTTGAACCTAAATTGATGAACTCGGTTGGACCGAGTCACAGTTCGGTGGCACCGAGACTGCTACGGTTTTGCAAAGTCCTAAAATCGGTCTCACCGATTAGCAATTCTTGGTTAGACCGAGAGTTACTAGTGCAATGGCATTAGCCAAATCGGTGGGATCGAGTTTTTCAACTCGGTGGGTCCGAGATGGTTTCGGCGGAAACCTAACCCTAAATTTTCAAATCTCATCTAATCTAAGGATTGCATTGACTGGATAGGAGTGTTTCAATCATGGCAAGAATCATTAAGAACATAATGTGCTAGGAATCGGACGAGGATAGCACTGTGATCGAGTCCATACCCTAGCTTGGCGATGAACTCGCTATGGCGGCAACGGCGTGGGTGAAATCCATTGACAGCGGCGGAGACCAGCGACGGGAGGCGGCTGGCAACGAGGAGACGACCCGGAGACCCCGATGGCAGAGCGAGCTATTGCGTGGGTGAAGAGGTTCGGAGAAATTTCCAAATTTTTCCCGTGACTATATAAAGCCCGACCCTGTCGGTGTGACCGAAAAGTTCAAATCGGTTGCACCGAGATTGAAAACCTAGATCGAATTAGTGATCTCGGTAGGACCGAAATGGAGGAATCGGTCAGAATGAGAATCACAAAGAAGTTTTGGAAGTTTAAGTCTATGACGGATCGGGGACTCTGAGTGCTCCTCACACTGAGTGGTTCGAATCTGACGTGATCAAATTTTGTGATGTAGCATGAATAGAGTTTGAGACGAGAAAAGCATAGATAGCTAGAGAAGGTTCTTAGACATTCTTGTCCATCCACTTGGCAAAAAGAAAAAGAACCAAACAATCAAAACAACAAGTGGATGTCCCCGAATGAGTGAAATATGCACCAACATGCTCACACAATAAGATGGCAAATGAAATATGTGGCAAAACATGCACAACCAATTCTAGCATCTATCAAAACAATTGGCGATGACTAGGTCATCTATATATGAGTATATTGACTTAGGAGTCAAATGAAAGCATTTGATCATAGGTCATACTCATCGTTTAAGCTTAAGTGGGGTTACCACTTTTACATAATGCATTGATGTGTTCACACCATTAGAGTTGCTTTGACTCAATTCTTAGAGTTTAGCTCCCCCTAGATGTGAGATCCCCTTTTAGAGGGATGAAATAACCTTGGGTTTTGTCGATGATGACTTTATGTAGGTGTTGAAGATGTGGATGCTCAAGGTTGATGTAGATCATTTGGAGCAATCCTTTGGAGTGAGTTGCACTTTCAACATACCTACATGGGTTAGTCCCACAAGGAACAAATAAGAATATCCATAGAAAAAGAGTGATGCACACACAAGATAATGTCCATGAAATCATTAGGTTAACTTGTCCCTTGCCTTACCAACATGAGGGTTTGTGACTCCTTGAACTAGTGCAAGATGTGGAAGTTGATTGCACTTGTTGTTGCCAAAAAGATATGAGTGAAGAATGTTGGCAGAGTCACCCTCAAGAACTCTCTAGTTCTTCTTCTTCGGGATCCACATCATCTTGATGGGAATCCTTGGAGTTGTAGTTGTACTTGATGAAGTAGAACTAGACGTAGTCTTGGGAACCCACTTGACCAAGGCCTTAGGTGCTTCTTCAAATGCATCAATCTCTTCTTGAAGCTTGTCCTTGCCTTTGTTCTTGTGGTCTTGTGGTGGAAGATCATCTTGTGCTTGTGTTCCTTTGAAGGAAGTAGGATCATACTTCTCTTGTTGAGGAACAAACTTTGTCTGGGGGTATTGATCTTCTTCCCACTCAACTCCATTGGCATTGAACTTTCATTCAAAACCAACACCTTGATTCTTCCGGTGCCTTCCTTGCTTGCGTACAATTTCCTCGAATTGCTTACTCTTGGCAAGGCTCTTGTAAACATCTTCTCTATAATTCCCTTCAATATGGTATTTTCTTGCTCAAGTGTAACTTGGATAAGAGAATCATTAGTGGAATCAAGAGAACTACTAGAAGCAACAATATTGGATTTGTCATTATTATTGTTACTACTAGAGGAAGTATCTTTATTGTACTTGTTACTAGACTTGACTTGAGGCATGTAAGTAGATAAGAGTAAACGCTTGGCAATGTAAGAAGAACTTTTCTTTCGGAGATCATCATTGATTGCTTTTAAGAACTCATGCTCTTGCTCAAGATTAAGCTTTTCAAAGCGTAACTTCTCATGAGCCCTTAAAAGTTCTCGATGATCTTCGAAGATAGTTTCATGAACCAACTTAAGATTGTTTAGTTCTTTAGTTATAAGCTCAATCTTCTCCTTATCATTCACATTTTTTTATCTTGATTAGCATGATTAATTGATGTTTCATCGTAGTATTCATCACTAGAGTTGTCCAAAAGTAAAGCATCATCCACAAGCAAATCATCTTCATCACTATTGAAATCAACATACTCGTGATGTGTTACCTTTGGACCTTTGGCCATGAAGCATCTTCCAATTCCTTCATTTGGTGAGTCAAATATGTCGTAGGAGTTGGTTGACACAAGTGCTAGACCCGCAACACCTTCATCTTGAGTATATTCGGAGTCGGAGTGATAGCTTCTCCTGGAGTGATGGTCGGAGTCGGAACCGGATACCCATTCACCAACGTGAGCTTGATGTCTTCGTTTTATGTAGCTCCTTGATGACTTGTCCTTCCTTTCCGAATCCTTGCTTCTCCGTGAGGGTCTTCGTTCATAACGATCATCTCTACTCCTCCTCTCTCTTGGTGGTGATTCTTCTCTTTTGCTTCTTCTTTTTGGAGAATCTTCTCTTCTTTTGTAGGGTGTCGTACACTCATTTGAATAGTGTCTGGGTCTCCCACAAAGGTAGCAGTTACGCTCTCGACTAGAAGATCTTTTGTCATTGTAAGACCTTGACTTGGAGCTTCTTTCTTTTCTTCTACTCTTGTAGAATTTGTTGAAGTTCTTCACCATTAAGCTCAATTCTTCATTGAAGGTTTGTTTCTCACTTGATGATGTGGGGGCTTCACATGAGGCTTTGTAAGCACCACTTGACTTTTTGTGAAGTTCCTCCTTATCCTTAAGTGACATCTCATGAGCAACAATTCTTCCAATGACTTCCATTGGCTTGAGACCTTTGTAGTTTGGCATAATTTGGATCAAGGTGCACACGGTATCATACTTTCCATCCAATGCTCTTAGGATCTTCTTGATGATGAATCTGTCGGTCATCTCTTCACTGCCTAAGCCGGCAATCTCATTTGTGATAAGTGCAAGCCTAGAGTACATTTCAGCGACACCTTCACCATCCTTCATTTTGAACTTGTCAAGCTGACTTTGGAGCACATCCAACTTGGATTCCTTGACATAGTCGGTACCTTCATGCATATCAATCAAAGTATCCCAAATTTCCTTTGCATTCTCAAGACGGATGATTTTGTTGAATTCTTCGGGGCACAATCCGTTGAAGATGATATCACAAGCTTGAGCATTGTATTGCAGCATCTTCAATTCTTCCGCATTAGCTTCATGGTTCGGCTCTCTCCCATCAAAGAATTCACCTTGCAAGCCAATACAAATAATTTCCCAAACGGTGGGGTTATGTCCGAGAATATGCATTTTCATCTTATGCTTCCAACTAGCAAAATTAGTACCATCAAAGTAAGGACCTCTACGGTGATAATTTCCCTTACTAGACGCCATACTCTCCTAGGTTGTGAAACCAAGGCTATGACAACCAAAAGCTATGGAAACCAAAGCAAATGGAGACCAAAGCTCTGATACCACTTGTAGGACCTTCAAGTATGTCTAGAGGGGGCTGATTAGACTACTTGACCAATTAAAAGCTTAACCTTTTTCCCAATTTTAGAGTTTGGCAGATTTTAACTATCTTAGGACAAGTCAAGCAATCATCACACAGTTCAAGCAAGCATGCAAAGAGTATATAGGCAGCGGAAATTAAAGCATGCAACTTGCAAGAAAGTAAAGGGAAGGGTTTGGAGGATTCAAACGCAATTGGAGACACGAATGTTTTTGGCGTGGTTCCGATAGGTGGTGCTATCGTACATCCACGTTGATGGAGACTTCAACCCACGAAGGGTAACAGTTGTGCGAGTCCACGGAGGGCTCCACCCACGAAGGGTCCACGAAGAAGCAACCTTGTCTATCCCACCATGGTCGTCGCCCACGAAGGACTTGCCTCACTAGCGGTAGATCTTCACGAAGTAGGTGATCTCCTTGCCCTTACAAACTCCTTGGTTCAACTCCACAATCTTGTTGGAGGCTCCCAAGTGACACCTAGCCAATCTAGGAGACACCACTCTCCAAGAAGTAACAAATGGTGCATTGATGATGAACTCCTTGCTCTTGGGCTTCAAATGATAGTCTCCCCAACACTCAACTCTCTCTCATAGGTTTTGGATCTGGTGGAAAGAAGATTTGAGTGGAAAGCAACTTGGGGAAGGCTAGAGATCAAGATTCATATGGTAGGAATGGAATATCTTGGCCTCAACACATGAGTAGGTGGTTCTCTCTCAGAAATGGTAAGTTGGAAGTGTAGGATTGTTTTGATGGCTCTCTCCACGAATGAAGAGGAGGTGGAGGGGTATATATAGCCTCCACACAAAATCTAACCGCTACACACAATTTACCAAACTCGGTGGGACCGAATCAACAAACTCGGTCAGACCGATTTAGTAAACCTAGTGACCGTTAGGATTTTTGGTGTGACCGAAATGCAACTCGGTAGGACCGATATGGTTAGGGTTAGGGCATAACGTAATCTCGGTAAGACCGATTACACAAACTCGATGAGACTGATTTCTGTAATAAGCTCTCCAGAGAGTTGGTCACGTAAACTCGGTGGGACCGATTTGCTCTTTCCGGTGAGACCGAAATGTTACAAAAGGGAAACAGAGAGTTTACATTGCAATCTCGGTGGGACCGATCGCTCAGTTCGGTTAGACCGAAACGTTACGAAGGGAAACAGAGAGATTACAATCCCATCTCGGTGAGACCGAGATCCCTATCGGTAGGACCGATTTGCCTATGGTTTGTGGCAGTGGCTATGACATTAGAACTCGGTGGCGCCGGATAGGAAGAACCGGTGTGACCGATTTTGGCTTTAGGTTTAGGTCATTTGTGGATGTGAGAAAGTAGTTGAGGGTTTTTGGAGCATATCACCAAGCACATGAAGCAAGAGGCTCATTAAGCAACACCTCATCCCTCCTTGATAGTATTGGATTTTCCTATAGACTCAATGTGATCTTGGATCACTAAAATGTAAAATGAAGAGTCTTGAGCTTTTGAGCTTGAGCCAATCCTTTGTCATTAGTATTTTGAGGGATCCACTTTCATTATCCATGCCAGGCCATTCATTGAGCTTGCCTGAAACAATAGTCTTGGAATAGCATTAGCTCAATGAGCTATATGTTGTTATGAATTACCAAAACCACCTAGGGATAGTTGCACTTTCAGGGCCGCCAGATATTTCAATCCGAAATGTGGAAGCGCGAACTTATATTGTCGTCGTCCTCTTTTTGGGGGGAGGGGGGGTGGGTGGCTGGGTGATACTCGTCCGTCCAACACACGCGACCACCCCGACGGGACTATGCTTTGGTGCCTTAAGGCACCTGCCTTTGTGTCCATGACATGTAGGCCCAACAGGTGGCTGGCCCACATGTCAGTCACCCAAGGGAAGTTGCCTTTAAGGCACCAAAGCAGCGTCCAGCCCGACACAACCCTGGTCTGCTTGGTGCGCCTACATTTGGGAATGCAAACGAATCTTCTTTCATTTGCAAATGAATCTGTATGTATTACCATGCTCGTGTTTTCCTTGCAATAATTAGTCATTCGAAACAAGATACTCCATCCGTTCACTTTTGTAAGTCGTTTCAGAAAACTTAAAATGAATTGTTTTGCACATTGTCTGAAATGTCTTCAAGGTCTTATAAAAGTGAACAGAGGGAGTATTATAAATTAATTAATGAGGAGTTATTTGAAAAAAAAACGAAACGGTACCCACGCTAACGTGTATTAGAGTGTGTCACATAATTAGTTATTTGAATTAGATTGTGTGTCACGTAGTTAGTTATTTGAATTAGAGTGTGTGTCACGTAGCGATCTCCAATTCTAACGTGGATTTCGCATTTCACTGTATCCATGCTACTTTTTAATACAAATTCATATGTATATGATGAACACCATGGTAGTGAGAAAACTTTTGGATGGATTCAAACATATGACCGACAAAATAGCACAACAAATTGAGTCAATGTCAACTTTTCGAAACTTAGTATGGCACAAATTCGAAATAATTACCCGTATGTCTGGTCCTCGATTCAAATCTTACAATGTACACCAAATTGAAACATCGATATTAAGTCTCGTACTATGTACATTCAAATGTTGTTTTTAGCCCCCCCCCCCCGCACGCGCACAAACGCTACATACTTCTTGTATCGGCCAATCTTCCTCTCCTAACCACCTTAGCAAGCTATCGTTTTCCAACAACGTTCATTCTTTCTCTCCATGTTTTGATCTCTAAGTCTCTCAACTACACAACCCCTTTTTCCACTCCTGTTAAATAATGTATTTACCTCACACACCCGCCATTGCACCCCATGCCGAGCTCTCTCTCTCTCTCCCCCTCTCCCTCTCACCCTCTCGCGCTAAATACATGCATTGCCTATCTAGCACCCCCACCTCTCGTGCGCACGCACGCATGTTGTATATCTAGGTCACTCCCTCGAGACTGTCTCACTCTTTCTTCCGCACGGCGGGCCACACTCGCTCAATCTTGCTCTCTTTATCTGAGTCTCGTTTAACCTCGTTTTCTTTCACACACAAATGATATATCTCCCTGTTCGGGCCTTGATCGACACACTCTATACTTTCTCACACAGATTGTCTATCTAGTTCAGTCCATCCAAGCCGCCGCCACTCTTTCGACCTCATGGTGGGCCACGCTCACTCAATCTCTCTCTCTCTCCCTCTATCTATCTATCTATCTATCTATCTCTCTCTCCGTATGTCTCGATTGACCTCGCTCTTTCTCAGACAAAAACGATATATCACCATGTTTGAGCCCAATTCGACTTATTCACATTGTATACTCTCTCACGCACATCGTCTATCTAGGTCACTCTCTCCAACCCGTCTCACTCTTTTGATCGCACGGCGACCCTATGTGATCGGTTGACCTTGCTTCCTCCCACGCACAAAATATATCTACACGTTTGTGACTGGATCATCTCTCAAGCTCCATCTTACAGCCCTCACCCTTACCAAAAGCTCAATCGGACAATATCTCTCCGGAGCATATATATTTGTTCAATGAATGTTGGACCACACTCACTTTGTCTCTCTATCTATATGTCTCTCGATTGACCTCGCTTTCTCACACCGTATCTTCCACGTGTTGAAGCTACTACCTCTCCATCCCTCGCAAAGCCGGAGCTATTTAGATTGTGAGGGGCACTCCAACCTTGGATTAATTTGTGTAGGCATTTATTCCGGACGGTTTAGATTATATTTTTGTAGCATTCGGCCCACAACTACTCCCAACACCGTTACAACCCATGCAACTCCCCTAGTTGATTTCCCTCTGGCTCGGTCATCGCTCTCTCGCACGTCCTTTCTCGCCTTCATTGTCGCACCATGGTATTACTGAAAAAACTATGTTGCTCTCTTTAATTATTATAAATAAGCTACAAAACTACACACCAATAGTCCACTTGGAATGGAACAAATTTCGACCCACAAATTAAAGTGCTACAAACTACACACCGAGGGGCCCACATGTCATGAAATAGATTTGGACCCATATACAAATTAAAAAATAAAGGACGAGGATCGAACATTCGACCGGGTGAGGGAGTCCTGGATTAGGGGGTGTCCGGATGGCCGGACTATGACCTTTGACCGGACTCCCGGACTATGAAGATACAAGATTGAAGACTCCGTCCCGTGTCCGGATGGGACTTTCCTTGGCGTGGCAGGCAAGCTTGGCGATACGATATGAAGATCTCCTCCCATTGTAACCGACTCTGTGTAACCCTAGCCCTCTCCGGTGTCTATATAAACCGGAGAGTTTTAGTCCGTAGGACGAACAACAATCATACCATAGGCTAGCTTCTAGGGTTTAGCCTCTCTGATCTCGTGGTAGATCCACTCTTGTACTACCCATATCATCAATATTAATCAAGCAGGAGTAGGGTTTTACCTCCATCTAGAGGGCCCGAACCTGGGTAAAAACATTGTGTCCCTTGTGTCCTGTTACCATCCGCCTAGACGCACAGTTCGGGACCCCCTACCCGAGATCCGCCGGTTTTGACACCGACACCGGGCCTTCAAGTCGCACGTCAATAGGCAACATACGTAGAATAGCAATGTTTGTTTTACCCCCTTTGTTCACATAATGTTTGTATATTACCACAACCTAATTAATGGATAACATGTAATATTATTTTTAGTACTATTCGCCTTCACTTACTGGTGGGTTCCATGTGTGCTCTCTCTCTCCTCCCCTTCTGCGTTTAGACGCACGGGCAAATAGGAAGAACTCACGGGCGATGTTGTCGTTGACCATATCTAGACGCGTTCACAAGTCATGGCACCAGTTTCACGTACTAGCAGCACTAGTCAGTGTGTACGTGCAATGCACGTTAATTTGGAAGTATATTAAGTGCATGCGGATATTAACTACTAGGATATTATTTGCGTGTTGTCATGTGATTAGCATTATTTTTGGCATGAAATTAACTGCACGCTAAACGTGTTGAGCGCTCGACATTGAAGCAGTCTAGGTCGTTGGATGACAAGGAATACATGTGGCTTGATGACGTTTTATATTTAATTTGATACGGCTCTAGCAGAACATTCAATCGATCAAACCATACATTTCGTTCAGTCCGACTCCAACTTTAAATTATACGACGATCGATATAAAATAAACGGAAATGATAAACGTTTGGATTTTAAGCATGGCAATCCGAACGTTTTTCATGGAAAATTTAGATTACGCGGCGGCGGCGGGGGCGTCTCGCGGTGTGAAGCGGATCCTCTGTCGTGCTCTGTGTGTCGTCGGGCCACTGACCGACAACGACGGCGGCGTCTTGCGCCGTTGTTGGCATACTCCTGGACGTTGGCCTAGCTTAAAGGAAGGCCAAAATGTTCTTAACTTCAGAGCGAGTCAACTGGTGGGAGGAGGCGACTGACGTTGGCGCAAGGAAGCGATCGACGACGGCCATCCATGCCGTTGAGGGGGGCACTGGCACCCGTGCATCAAGCTCGGCGACAATGTGCGGCTCCTAGCCCATCAATGCCACGGGGATGGGCGATGGCGCAGTCGGGGCGACGGGAGCCAGAACGGGAGCGGGGACAGGCGCGGCATCTTCCCGCAAGGCCAGTTCAAGCTTGTCCCAAAGCGCCTTATGTTCTTGAGACTCCGGCTGGGTGTCTTCCTCATGAAACTGGAACACTAAGGGCAGACCATCATGATGCGGCATGGCGTACATTTAGGTCAGGCTAGTTGGAGGTAGACGACAGGAGAATCGAAGAGGAAGAGAGAGGATTGTAGCGATACAGGGTAGTGCGGGGTTGATTTTAAACTGCGGCGCCAGCGACATTAAAAGTGGGAGCAGTTGGGAAGACGGTGGGCGGCGGAGCCTGGTCAAAGGGCTCACCTCCCGGTGAGTCTGCACAGCGGTCTGCTCGCACGCCTCCCTGACAGCCGGCGCAACGGTCTGCTCGCACGCCTCCTGTCGACTCACACGCTTGCTGGGACGGCACCTGCCGATGAGAAGCAGGGACTCGTGGCAGCACGTAAATGCCCATGGTTTCAATAGTGAAAGCGTTCGCCTTAACATGACAGGTCTTTGTTCCAAAATACCTTGGCTCTTCATTTGTGCAACTTGTCATAAGCAGCTTGTCTCGAATTGAAGAAAAAACTTACGAAGTAATATTTGTGCCATATCACGTGACCATGCTCAGTTTCAAGAATTTATGCTCACTTTTGGATTTTCTGAAATTTAAGATCCAGGATTCGAAACAATATCATAACCTGCATCATGCAATAAATTTTCAAGCCGTACATCTATCCTGTTGTATTTCTTAAGAAAGGATTTGGTCAAACATTTTGCTTAGTTAAACCTCCTTTCTGGTTTATAGGGCTCAATTCAAAAATCTCACCAACCAAGGTAGATGGTGAGTGGTGGAACAATTGTTGTAGTTTGCAAAACCACTCAATTAATACGCTTGTTTTCCTCAAAAATTGTGTTTACGAATGCATTAATTGCAATGCATGCATGCATAAACTACATGCATTGGTCAATTTTCTCTTAATACTTGCATGTAATGATTTATTGCACCTTGAAATCTGAACATGTGATGGGGAACAACCAAATTGAGACTTATAAAATGGGAAAACTAAAATTTTGAGATAAGCCCTATAAACCGGAAAGTAGGGAGTAAAAGGATAATCCCTCCGTACCAGTGCATTGCTTGATATATTAAATCAAGTACTAGGCACGAACAAACAGGCTCAATTCTGTGCTCATCCTGTTGTAGTAGTAGTAGTACTAGGCAATGCAGTTGACAGGTGACCTTGACGAGCGGCGACCGAGGGAATTGAACCGTGCTCGGCACGGTAGGTAACGTTGTCTAGTTACTAAAGCATCTCTCCGTTGTTCATCGGTAGTCATTATGGACCGGGGACATGAGGGGAATTTCCTAGGGCTGGAATTTTGGCCGCCAGATATTTTGACTTGAAACGCTGAGGCTCGACTGGTTGGGGTTGCCTAATGTGCATACCACGCACGCCACCGAAGGACGCGAGCCCGTTTTTTTAGGATCAACACGAGCCAAGGTCTGGCTGGTACGCCGTTGGGTCCTACCATTCAAGAATATGAAAGGAACCTTTTAAATTGCCGAACGAATCTATGTGTATTACAATACCCGTATTTTCCTTGCAAATACTAATCTCAACGTGGTAATTGATTTATGACGAGTTGTTGAATTAGAGTGAGTTTGTGATATAGTGATCTCAACGTGGATTTCACATTTCATGGTATCCCTAGTAAGTTTTCCAATGCAAATTCAAATTTAAAAGATGAAAAATATGGAGGTGAGAAAAATCAAGCATATGACCACACACACACACACACACACACAGAGAGACACACATGCACGAACACAACAACAATCCAATAAGTATAGTGCATCTATTTTTCCAACCCATGCATGTATGACACGAATTCAAAAATACTCCTTCTATTCCTAAATATTAGTCTTTTAGAGAGTTCAACAAGTGACTACATACGGAGCAAAATGAGTGAATCTAGACTCTAAAATATGTCTATATACATCAGTATGTGCCAGTCCATTTGAAGCCTCTAAAAAGAATAATATTTAGGAACGAAGGGAGTAAAATGTAAGACATCCATGGTCCTCAGTTCAATATTTAAAATGAACATGAAACTGAAACATGACTATTAAGTCTAGTACTATAGTACATGCAAATGTTGTGTTTAGGCGGTGCTATGATTCTCGGGGGTCAACCCCTCGACCTTAGATAAAATTGTGGAGCTCTGTTTAGGGTTGTTTAGATTATATTTGTCCCCACCCTCCCAACCACCGATTGGTTGTGCACCCCCCACCCCTCCTCCTCGGGAGAATATCATGTGCCCCCATACCTTAGATGCTATATGCCGATACGAGTTGCTTGGAGCTTGTAGATCTGAGATATAGCAGCTCACATGATGTGTCTTAATTTTTTTGCAGGAAACCTTGATGAGTTTGAGAATTGCACACAATTTGTACAAATCTACTTAGATGCCCTTTCATCCCATATCCAACGACCTCGAAGCTCGTATCACCGTAGCATCTAAGATGAAGGAGGGCGTCATATTCTCATGTATGTAAGAATATCATGTGCTACCACACCTTAGATGCTTTGGTGATACAAGCTCTTCGGAGGTGTTGGATTTGTGACCCAACACCTCCTCGGTGGTTCGAATGGTTTTTTGCAGAAAAGCCCCAAAAGAGTTCGGCCACTGCTTAAAAGCAGAAAGACTGCTCAGATGCCATTGGATCTCAGATCAAACGACCTACAAGCTCGTATCACCGTAGCATCCAAGCTACGATAGGACCTTATGTTTTCTCGCACGGGAGCGTATGAGGTGCTCCCGCACCGTAGATTCTATGGTGATACGAGTTCACTGACTTCTAACGGCCCATGGTAGGAGGTTTGAATGTTTTTGCAATATACGGCTGATAGAGTTTGGGAAATGCGCAGGAAGTACAAGTACTATGCATGTGCCATCTGATCATTGATCATACGACCTAGATGCTCATATCACTGTAGCGGGTAATTAAGCTATGGAGAGCACCTAATATGAGCACCGGGGAGTCATTGTATAGAAGATGCAGCGGCACACGCGAGGCCTGAATGTTTTATTTGCAAAAAAAACCTTTGGAGAGTTTGAAAATTGTGCATAATTACAAAGACTACTCCCAAGCCATTGGATCTCACTTCCAACGGTGTAAAAACTCATATCACCATAGTATCTAAGCTGCGGGGTGGATGTGATATTCTATGCCGCTGTCATTTTTGTTCGTAAACTTGCAAAATATGTGTAACTCGTGCCGTTACTTGTATAACCGCGCAAAGTGTTCGTTCAAAAAAACCATCCTACACTGAAATATCGGAACAACACACGGGGGTCCCACTTGTCATTAATCAAATTTGGACCTAAAACTAACAAATTTGAAAGACGAGATTCGAACTGGCATCCTAGACTACAAAGCGTAAGTCGATAGCCTGAAAAAATGAATGGTTGTTGGCTTTGTCCCATAACTTGATTTTATACAGTACTTGCGTTGAGTAGAGTAGAGGGAGTGCCTCGTCAACACGTGCATGACCGTTGTCTCACTTACTGGTGGGTCCCAGGTCTGCGATCTCAATTTCTCTTCTCTCCATCGTCTAACCTTTGCACGGGCACACACGAAGAGCGGCGCTAGCTTGCCGTGGTGTTATTACAACTAAAAAAAGCTTGGAAAATAGAAGAATCGCCTAGAACAAGAGACGTTGTGGTTGGTCGAGACGGAGCTAACCGTGCCACGTTTGCATGATGAAGCTGTGTGGCTAGTGGGGTGTTTTCGACCGACTGGCTCGGTCCTGAGGTCGAACCATAGGTACTACGTCTGATAAAGTATATTTTTACACGCACATTTTTACTCCATGCCGAGACGTGGCACACCCTACCGCGCGGTTTCGGGGTCCTCCCGGGTGGTGCACGCATATATTCTTCCTGATGTGGGACGCCCTACCGCGCGTTTTCTGGGTCCTCCTCGGTCGTAGCGACGAAGCAAGTAAATGAGTCGTCAAATCACGAAAGACCACCTTTCCCGCCGAGTACATCAGTGAAGCACGGTGGCTAGCTAGTTGGGCTAGTTCGACTGATTAGCTAGGACGCCGCCTCATTTGTTTTTTCACCCCTTTTTTATCTACTTGCTGGCAGGTAAATTTAAATATCCACCGCGGCGTTGCTCTGGTGTTTGGGTGCGGCAGGATTTTTAATTTTTTGATTGACGGGAGCAGGCGCGGCGGGATTTTTAATTTTTTGATTGACGGGAGCAGGCGCGGCAGCAATTAGTCACGATGACTCCGCCTGTAAAAACCCACTGCTCCCTGATGTGAGAAGTCATCGACTGGTGTTTTACCATGGTGAAAACCAAAAGATTCCCCGCTCCTTGGCTGGCTCCCTCCGCCTTCCCGTAGATTGCATTGCCTTTTAGCCGTTTCGCCCCCTTTGCTTCCTCTCCCCATTGCTTCTACCTGGTGCCATGGCGGCGCAGCAGATCACGGAGTCCGAGGTGAGGCGCCTGACACAAGAGCTCCATGCCAAGGATGCGGAGCTCAGGGCCAAGGACGTGGATCTCCATGAGCTCAAGGAGGAGAGGAGTGCCATGCTCCTCCGTTATGTGCGGGAGTTCATGGAGCTTCAAAAGCGGCAGGCGTCCACCACAAAGATGTTCGAGGCATCGGCGGCGTTGCTGCAGAAAGCGGGAGATACGTTAGGCCGTCAGGGGAGCCGGCTGGAGTGCAAGCGGGCCGATCGTGACGAGGTCCAGGATCGCCTCAACCACTTGGTGAACCAAGTTGCCACGCACGTGTTGCGGCTGCGCGACGCCTACCGTCGTGCCAGCACGACGATGCCGGCCATCGGGCTAAACCCGTTCGACCACCCGGTCGACTTCAACGAACTGCGGCTTCCTGACCTAGTCTCCTTCTTCACCTATATCTCTAAGGAGCTGATCCGTCTCCGCGCGATGGTGGGGGCTGAGCTGGACAAGGAAGGGTTGCGGTCTGCCGTCGCTGTTACCGGGCGAATCCTTTCAGGGCTCCGTCACCGGAATCCATTCGTTCCATTGGACACCGTCTTTGATGAGCTGGCTCCCATCGACCGGGAGCAGGCTCTCCGGGCGGTTGCACCCTGCATCACCAACGTCGTGCGCCTCGAGAAGCAGAGGGACTTCGGTGGTCTTTAGGAGCCCTCTGCATGGGCATGTCCATGTCTCGGCGCAACATGACCGTTGGATCAAACTCAGACGGTGCAGATCAGTCACTGTAGCACAAAGTGTGTGGGTGTGTTTGGTTTCATTCTCATCTCAATATAGTTGTTTCCTCTTCGTGTATTTTTGTCAACCTACTAGTGTAGACTCATGCACCCTTCATGCACTCTGCCAAACACCCAAAAGTGAGTCGAGAAGGGAACTTTTGCTCCCATCCCGTGCACCCTTCATACACCCTATCTAACACTATAGGATGTGCTTCATATGGTTCATGTTTCATGGAGTACTATAGCATCGTACTCTCCGTGCGCTGTGGACCTAGTTCTGTTAACATTGATCTCACCGTTCATTCTCGATCGGACAGTCGAAAAAGCGGTACTATGTTACATATAGGAGTAGTTGACATGCGCACAACATCATTTGTTATCGTCATATCTTACTACACTAGCAACAAGATTGTGTAGTACTGACATATGAACCACTGCACATGCCTAGTAGTAGGAGCACTGTGTATGTTCAAGTGGCTGCCGTGTTTCGCACTCCTCCGTCGTAAGAGTGGAAACGCTTGTTGTAATCATTTTTTTCTTCAGAATAAAAAACAGCACACATGCTCTACCGTGCGGATATTCCTCCAGGCATGCACTAAATTACTCACTTTCGCTGACGTGTGGGACAGCCAGCACCTGGGTCCACCAGCCATGCACTAAATTACTCCGTAATAGAGTGACGGTAGACTACCCCGATCGAACCGCCGCAGTAATGCCCAATGAGCCGTCAAATCACAAAACCCCTTCCTTTCTAGCAGTAATTTGGACGGACGAAGCAACCATCATTTCACTCTTCTCTCTCAGCTTCCTCTCTTGAAGAAAACCCCCACTCGCTTCGCTTCTCCCTCGTCTCGTTCCTCCTTTCACTCTTCTCTCTCAGCTTCCTCTCTTGGATGGACGCCGGAGCACCGGACGACATGATGTCTATGGCTCTGGCCAAAACCGTCGAGGCTCATGGTACGAAGAAGCGCAAGCACCCCGCCGAGACTACCGCAGACAAGCTCAAAGCCATCACCCTGTCCAAGCCCCCCTCTTCGGGATCCCTCATTAAGCAAGTCCAGGTAATGTCTCTTGTTGACGATCTTTTTCTCGATCTTGATCGTGTTTTTTCATCTAACACGCAGTACTAGTACTGGTAGTACAACTTTCTGGGTGATCTTTCATGTGATTTTAGTGTGCCAAATGACGGTTCTAAATTCCTCTTTTGACCAAAACATGCGAGAGGTTGACACTGATTTCTTATAGATTACTTTCAACTACTCCCACTGTCCCAAATTTCTTGTCTTTATATCTAATACTAAAATGTGACTTGATACATCCGTATCTAGACAAATCTAAGACAAGAATTTTGGGATGGAGGGAGTACTTTATGAACATCAATGCTACCTTTTAAGAGGGTATATTTGCCTCAGTAACTTGTGTTATGGATATTGCATGTAATCCCTCTGCTCTCATGCCTTTGAAGACATGTTCTAGTGTCTTTGTTAACTCATTTCTGTGCGTATATGTAGTCATATATGGAGTGTAATATCGAAAATCATCTTATATTTCTGAACGGAGGTAGTAATAAAATATGGTTTCTGTTTGAATTAGAACCAGGTCCGCGGTGGAGATGAAGTTCTCAAAGTCATGCCGTGTGAACTGGAAGACCTGATGATGAGTTCTACTGCCGAACTATCCGGCTGTTGTGTCCTTGTCACCACGTGTCCTGAACTAGTGTTTTAATGTAGCATTGTTGTCAGGCGTGTTCTCGAGGCTGTACTTGACCACAACAATTTCGTGGTTGTGCCTTCGATTACGAAGGGTGTGGTTCTTGTAAAGCTTCCCAACAAATCTGATGCGGCCTGTCTTCATCATCATGTTTATGAGTGGAAAGACCACTCTGTTAGGTTCTCCAAGGTTGACAAGATGGCGATGGTGCATGTAGATATCTCACACGAAGTCCATGGCCTAGTCAGTTATGCGGGGTTCATCCCGTAGGTCGGTGGCAAGAAATTGTCTGCAGAGTTTAGTTAGTGCAACTTTGCTTGTCTGTAGTAAGTACTATTGTTCAGTACTTGATTTGTGTTTGTGAACCCTGTATTGTTTATTAGTACTGCCGCTTTTGGTGTGTGGTCAGTCCTGAGAATGGTCTATGTTAATGTATGTCCACTCAATTCAGTCTGTACATTTTGAAGTATCCAGATCATATTTTTTGTGAGGGCGGTTTATCAATTATGGTTACACTCCAATGTCTGTATGCATTGCAGGGTTTATTGCACCCACTAGGATTTCCAGTCCCATGGATGTTCGGTCCATACGATTTGTCACGACCTTTGGACTGTCCTGCTTGTGGGAGTAGGCAGGGTCCCTGCATGCCACGCGTAGTTGGACGATCAATCTTCTGTTTAGTACTTCAACATAGTGATTTCCTGGTAAGGATTCACTCGTGTCACATCAAGTAAATCTTATTGATTTACTGTCTAAATCTTATTGATTTAATGTCATGTTTTCTTTCTTTTCCTGCAATTTTACGATGCAAGTTTTGCCATGTGACATTCATCACAGAATAAACCATTTGGTTTGCTCTACGATGGCTATTTTTGCAGGTTTCACTTCTTATGTCATGTCAGTAACGAAGGCACCGTCCATCACTTATATTACTGGGAAAAAATGGATCAGTCTGTTGTCTGAGTACAAGCTGAATCCCTATGATGAACTGCAATTTGGTTTAACAAAAACACCACAATTAGTCCATCTCGCGTTTAAAAGAAATGAAGAAAAAAACTAGATCACGGTCACAGATCCTAGTCAAGTTAGAAAGTTGATCATAGCAGACCAGACACGATCGCCGCTGTCTCGCACAGATCGAGCACCGGCAGTTGCTCTAGCACTGACAGCGGCAGCAGCTCAGTCTGATCCAGCTGAGGATTGGGCACCAACCGCGTCAGCGGATCAGTCTGATCTACCGGAGGATCAGGCATCGACACCGGCACCAGCTCTACAAGGAGCACCATCTCCGGCAGCAGCGGCGGCTTTGGCACCTGCACCAACACTTGCACTTGTATTTGGTCCGGCCCGTCCAGTTGCACTGGCAACAGACTGGGCTGCAGTTCACACTTCATATACCAAAGTCCTTACAAAAACCGACATGTCCACCTTCTTGGTAAGCATTGGCCGCCCAAGTGCTTCGTTCTTTTTTCTTTCCATGTTGTTTCACATGATTCACTGTGTTGATCTAACTGTTTCGGTATGTCTTCTTGTTTCCAAACAGAGAATTCCTAGAGCAACGACGGAGTCGTTCAACAATCTGGGCGACCGCGGCCAAGTTTCTCTTACCATGCGCAACCTTGGTGTGAATGAACCTGCTCAATATACCGTAAGTACAAAGGATGGTCGCATGATGATTGATGCTAAAGGATGGTCAAGGTTCAAATCTAAATCATATCTTGCGGTAGGGGATGATGTCAAAATCGAACTTGCTCGGCAAGGAGAGCTGGTCCAAATCAACTTTGAAATTCTTCAGTAGCAGCACGCAATTGCCGAACTAATCTATCCTCCAAGAGATTTTGATGTAATAATCTGGGATGGTGAAACAAGTGTCCTGTGTCTATAAGTAGTACGACAGTATTATTTATCACATGGTATATCGTTGATAGAATTGCAACTCTGATTGCTGGTTAGGAACTATCGTTCGATTTCATTCTAACAGCTGTCGTGCTTTATTCAATTTTGTGTATTCGCCTTGCGACAGCATCTAAAACCACCGCAGTACCTTGCAATATGAAAAGCGCTGAGGTAGAACACATGGGCCCCCAAACATGCAGGGACGGCCTGCGGCCCAAAGTCCAGAACCGTGAGCCTATCTGAGTATTATATTCTCAGCTGAACCCCCATAAAAAAAGCTGAACCCCCATAATGCCCGTGTGTTGCAGAGGGAGTATATTTCTCGGCAAGGTGAGCCTGTGATATAAAAGATTTGTATATTTCTTTACAGAGGGAGTATCTCTTTGTCAAAAAATATATTTATGTGTAACTAGTTACTCCTGTCTTTCTACTTCCTTTTGCTGATATGTGGGGCAACCGGCAATGGGGTCCACGTGCCATATGCACAAATTAGAGTGCAAAACTTCATAGTAGACACACCCCGGTTGTAGCGCCACAGTAATGCCCAATGAGCCGTCAAATCACAACCCCCCTTTCCAGCTTTAGCAGTAAGCTGGACGGACGAAGCGGCAATATTTCACTGGGCCTGAATCCCCTTCTCCCTCGTCTGCTTGTTCAGAGAAAACCCCCGCTCGGCGATTGCATAGGGTTTTCTCATGGAGAACCAGGTACGAATTCTTCATCCATCCCCGATAAATCCAAGTCCCTTGGTCGCAGGTAATCCTAGGATGGCAGCCGCAGCCGTTGATGCATTTTCTTCGTACTGAATCTAGTGTGTTTCAGTTGCAGTGCCCAAAGTGCGAGTACCCTACAGATTTCTGCGCCCTCGGCGAGACGCCGCACTTGTTCCTTCTCATCCTACCACAACATTTTGAAACACGCACAGTATGTTCCTAGAATCCTCTTCTCTATCCGGGAGGGTGGGGTTTTTTTGAACATGCTGTGTTCTCATATTATTTTTCCTGCAGTGTATTATTTGCTCTGCCAGAACACATGTACTCAAGATGCCCGGCCTTGCCATAACTGAATACACTAGTTTAATGGTCATAGTGAAGACAAGGCATGGATATTACTTCCGAGTTGGGTTCATGAACCAAGAAGATCGCTGCTTTTTTTATGGCCGTACTTGGATAAACTTTCTCAAGTGTTATGGACTGAAAGTTGGCGCACGAATGTTGATGGAAATAGCAGAACCTGGTCTCATATTCACTGCGATCTTCCACCCTGACATCGTTCCAATTGTTCATCCATGTTAGTTTTGTATCTGGTTCTTGCTTGTTGCCTTGATTACTTCTTAATCCACCTATTCTATCTAACTAATCACAATTTAACTTTAGAAATAGCAATGAATCTCTCACGAAGATGCTACTTCTAACTAATATTTTCTTATAATTGGTGGCACATGTAGGTTTTTTTAGAGTTAAGCAGTCTGCTTGTTTGTTACTCTGTAATAACTCGGCTGTTACTAATGGCACTGAAGTTGACTGGAACGACATCCACAAGTTCCTACACTTTATTGATCGTCTTGAGGTCCTTGTGGTGTGTTTCAATGGTGGAAGGCCACGTGGGATATGTGTGCCACTGCTGCACTCGTTGAACAGGTCCAACTGTGTCGAGAAACTTATGGTACGAGCTATTTTCTGTTATATATGTTGTTCATAAACTATTGCTTATACACAGTTTTACAGCTGTGATCTTCTTGAAACAGGAACTGCCGACTTATATTGTTCCTATACAGATGCTTGACCATGGTCGGGTCAGACTTGCGTTTGGTCACAACATGATGTTTATGTCGACCTACTCAATTCCCCTTGGAGGTGAAAAGATACTTATTCGTGGGTGGTCTCAAATAATGAAGGCCCGTCCATCTTGGAGAATAGGACAGAAGATTATGTTCATGCTTTTCCATGGCTCTAAAGCGAATATCCTGTTTATTGACCATGTTGCGAGATGAAGCCGCTTTCAGAAGGTTGTGGATGCGCGGGGTGGCGCCTGGGCCTTGTCCTGGGGCTTGGCGGCCTCACCCTTGGTTAACTGTAGGCAAAGTAGCATTGTTCGAGGCGTGCTTTGTACGGTTGAACCTGTATAAGTACTCATACTGCTTTCAGCTTTGGTTGTTAAGTGCCCCTGTTGGTTTCAGTTAAGGTTGTTAAGTACTCCTGCTGCTTTTACAGTCTGTCGTGTTTCTTCAGTCCTGTCTTCCTCCAGCCGCCAAAACCAAACCAGCGCCGGTGGGGCCGCCTGCTTCCGCCTCCACGGCTGGCTGCGCCTCAGCGCATGCATCGCCGCCCCACCGTCTCCTAAACCGTTAATGCCGACGTCCTCCGCGCGCTTTGGTGCGCTCACCGCGGCACCGCCCTCTCGCGTTGTCAACATGGTCAACAAATAACAGGAATTGGCAGAAGTTTGTGAAGAGGATGACAGTAGGGGCCCACCACGTCAGCATACGGAAAAATAAAATGCTTCCTCCTAGTGTTTTCCTGACATCTGGGACCCATGACATTGTGAGCGTATATAGTCAATAGACAAGAGAACAGCGCAAGATCGGCCGACACCTGGGACGTAGCTACTCGAGCAGTATTTTTTTGTTTGGTATTGTCGAGACGGAGCAGGGTTTGAACTGGGCTGTGGCTCGTCTAGCCCAGGCTTATATTTTATGTTCACAATGTGACCAGCCCATCTTTTTTTTCTTTGTGAAAATGAGCCCAGATTATTTTTTCTGAAGAATACCCAATCCAGGCCTACTTATTTTTCTACGCCCTAATGGGCTGCAACTCTTTCAAGACGCCTACAAATCTTGAAAGTAATATGAAATGGGTTGTAAATATAAAAACAGATGACAAATTGGCAATTACTTTATAATTTATGATTTTATTCACATTTTCAGATTCCTATTTCACTGGGCATTAACCTAATTTAAATATATCTTCAAAGTACTTTAAATCTAGCTCAACATTGCGGTATTAAAAATAGTTTGGAACCCACAGAAATATGCGAAATTGGCCCTGGCCAACCAAAAAAAACGACTACAATAAATTGCATAAGAAGTTGCCATGAGCTATATATAAATTATTAAAAACAAGAGGGAGTGGTCTGACTTGTGGGCCTGTTTAGTTAACGCGCATGCAATATTTTTTTAGTTATTATATACTACGTCAACAAACGATTCTAGCAGACATAACCTTTGGATGTCAATCCAACGGCCGTCGTGTTTCTTCAATCTCTGATCTTCTTGCTCCATCCGCCAAAGCAGTGCCGGCGGGACCGCCTGCTCCCGCCTCCTGTGGCCGGCTGTGCTGCCACACAGGCCTCAGCGCCCCCTACTACTCTCACCGCTGGCCAGGGCATCCCTCTACTCACCCACACCCCCTGTTATTCTGCGGCGACGACAGCCTCACACCGTAGCCGAACCTGTGAACCCTCGTACTCCTCTCCGCGCGGGCTTCCACTGCCACGTCTTCCCTGGCTCCGCGTCGTCCCCTTCCTAGGTCTCGCCGTCGTCCACCGCCATGGTGCTCTCGGTGCGGCGTGGTCAATGTGGTCAACGACCGACTTCCATCGGAAGAGTACTGTACGTGGAGAGGCTGACAGCTGGGTCCACGACAACCGCAAGGAAGTGCCTCCTTATTATGTGGAAAATAATTATTCCTCCACCTGACAGCAGGGACCCATCGGACGGGCCACTAGTATTTCGTGAAAAAAACGTTTCCCCCTGACAGTTCGGACCCACAGGACGGGCCACCGTATTTTGTGAAAAAAAACGTTCCCCCCGTTGTCAGCTCGGACCCACCGGAAGTGCCTCCTTCTTATGCACAAAAAATGAATACCCCCCTGCTAGCTGGGACCAACCTTGGTGGGAGGCTGACTTGTGGGCCAACTAAGTTGATTGGGATGGAGGCCTTTGTCAACTTTAGTCAATATATGAACGATTCTAGCTCCAGTGACCGTACGATGTCCATCCAACGGCCATAGTGCTTCTTCAACCTCTGGTCTTCTTGCTCCAGCCGCCCAAAGCAGCGCCGGTCGTGCCGCCTTCTCCTGCCGCCCGTGGCCGGATGTGATGCCGCGGAGGCCTCACCGCCCCTTACTACTCCCACCATCGGCCAGGCCATCCCTCTACGCACCACACCCCCTGTTATTCTGCGGCGACGGCAGCCTCACACCGCAGCCGAACGAGTGAACCCTCATACTCCTCTACGCATGGGCATCCACTACCGCGTCTTCCCCGGCTCCGCGTCGTCCCCTTCCTAGGCCTCGCCGTCATCCACTGCCCTGGTGCTCTCGGCGTGGCGTGGTCAATGTGGTCAAGGAATGGCTTCCATCGGACGTGGACTGTACGTGGAGAGGCTGACAGTTGGGTCCACGGCCGTAGCAAGGAAGTGCCTCCTTATTACACGCAAAATAATTATTCCTCCACCTGACAGCGGGGACCCACTGGACGGGCCACCGTATTTCGCGAAAAAAATGTTTCCCCCTGTCTACTGGGACCCACCAGCTACATCTTTGCACGGAAGGAAGTGCGTCCAAAAAAAACGATTCGCCCCCCTGACTGCCGGGACCCACCAGCTACATCTTCGCATGCAAGGAAGTGCCTGACAGTCAGGACCCACCTGGTCGAAGCGTATGTAGCATTGTCATTCTGGTCGCCAACGTGTACGTACATATATACTGGTGGATATAGAGGCGTGCACGTGTTGTAGTAGAGGCGCGCGCGTAGCATGTACACGTACGTACAGCGGCCGGGGTGCAAGAAAGAAAATATGGCCACATATGTGTACATACGGGCGGGGTCTCGAACGCCTACTCGCGCATACGTACGGCGAGGGCTTGTGTACATGGCTGGGTCAGAATGGAGAAACACCATCGTCGTCGTGTTCATGGGGAGGCAATGGAATGCATCGTGTTCATGGGGAGGCAACGGAATGCATCGTGTTCATCGGGAGGCAACGTAACGCGTGGGAGCCAACCGGCTGGGTCGGAACGGAATGTGTGGTCGTGTTCATAGGGAGGGCTTGGACGGAATAGGCGATGGAAACGAGGCCTGGCATACCGCACAACGGAGGAAACGGCCTTGTGTTCGACCGGCCACGTTCGAAACGGGATCCTGTTCATCGGGAGGGGTCTGGTGTACCGCAAAATGGGGGAAATGGACCTCCTACGGTCGAAACGGGGGTCCTGTTGATCGGGAGGGGTGTGGCATGCCACAAAACGGACGAAACGGACCTCCTACGGTTGAAACGGGGGTCCTGTTATTTGGGAGGGGTGTGGCGTACCGCAAAACGGACGAAACGAACTTGTGTTGGAGCGCTACGGTCGAAATGGGGGTCCTGTTAATCGGGAGGGGTGTGGCATACCGCAAAACGGGACTCCATGGGATACTGTTCATCTCCACCGTCGACCTCCTCCAGCCTCCACGGGCTACCGTCGACCTCCTCCAGCCTCCACGGGCTCCTGTTCATCCATCCTCCACCGCGCGCTACTCCACCGGCTACTGTTCAACCACCTCTCCACGGGCACCCCTCCATCGTCTACTGTCCATCCAGCCCTCCACACCACGGGGTCCTGTTCAACCACCCCTCCACTGTCTACTGTTCATCCAGCCCTCCACACCACGGGGTCCTGTTCATCCAGAGGCAACGCCACCACTCACTATTCATCCAACCCCCCCCCACAACGCTCACTGTTCATCCAACCGATCGGCTTAAGTTAGCAGCAGTAGCAAAGGAATCGCTCCATTGGGTTCAGTTAACAGCTATCGATCGATCGCTCGGGTTCAGTAACGCGTAGCCTGCAGTGCAATCGCTCGGGTTCAGTTAGAGCCCAACGCCTCGCTCGGGTTCAGTTAGAGCCAATGCCTCGCACGTGTACGAGAGAAACATGCATTGCTCGGCCCCGACCTCCCACCGTAACCGGCAACTCCCCGAAATTTTCCTCCCCCTCGCTTCTACCACAATTTTTTCCATCATGGACGGCCCAAAGAATGTCATGTAGCTGCGTCTCCGGCCCGCCCAAGACGAAAAGCCCATTTTCTGTCATGATTTTTTGTCATAGAAGTAGGAGCCCACCACATCTATGATGATACCGGGTTTTGTCACAATTATCGTCAGAGAAGTGTCATATGTATGACAGAAAAAAAATCGTTCGGCCCAAAATGTCACGGATGTGTCTTTTTTTTGTAGTGTTAGCTTTGTCCTATTTGGTGCTAAAATCCTCCAACGCTTGCTATTGCACCAGAAAGTATGCATCTGAATGCTCCAGGGACTTCTGCAGTCCTTCCGCTTCTTGTCGCAGCACAGCTGATCGATGTCTTTCAACTTGTAGTTGAGACTCAAGAAACCGAACTGATTCAGACAGTGAGTTTGAATATCTTGTGCATGCGGTAGTGGCCAGTAACTCGAACACTAAACCAAGACAAGACTTTGGGGTTGTCTCGCTGTCTTCAAGATAGTCTTCCTTAGTTGTTTTATCAGCTTTGTTGGATACCAACAAGGATGTGTCACTATCCTGAACCTTATCTACATTACTTCCTTTACCATTTCTTAATAAGGAACTCTTCCCCAATATTCTGTCAGCATTCTAAAAGAAGAAACAAGCAGACACATAACAAGTTAGCATGTACTAGTATATGAAACTCATTTCGGTGAACCAGTTCATTAGTAAGGTGGACAGGATTAAACTACCAAGTCTTCTATTGCCAAGTACTAGTACATAATAAAAGCATCAAAAAAACATATATCTATGTCCTATGGTCACTGCATTGTCTTGCCAAATCAAAATAGAGACACGGTTCAAATCATATCAGTTCAAGACAAAGCAGCAGTGAAAGAATACAAAGTGTGAGAAACTACACGGCACAACAAGATTTCAGATGGGTACCACGGGTGTACATGTACAACAACACTATTGGCTCTGTTGTGATGCTAGTAATGTGCATGATATGAAAGTCAACTGTATACACAATTGAAATTGAATCAACAGAGCTATTGATAAGAGCAAACCTGTTAAAGAAACATGCATGAACATACCTGCTGTGCCATTGGAGTTTCGATTGGATCCTTCAATTTAAAAATAAGTTTGTATGAGTAAATACAGTGATACAAGAGCAAAGCAATCATAGTTAAAAAAGGCGCGCCTAAGCGAGCGCTTAAGCGTGCCTAGGCTCTAGGCGTTGGCAAAACGCATTGCGCATAACTACGCATAATCTGTGCATAACTGCGCATAAGCATGCGCTTTGGTCAGTAAAGCGCAAGGCGGTGGCAAAACACACAATTAGCGCCTAGCGCTTTTTTGAACTATGATAGCAATGGAATCTTAAATTAGAACAATTGTTCTTCAGGTTTAGGAACTTGTTCTACATGAACAGAGTACAGTAAGATGCAAGAATAAAATACTTAAAAATAGAACATGAGCTCATAGACCTTACCACATTCTTGGTTCGGGACCAGTACAGAACAAGGCATTCCCAGTCATCGTCCAGTAAATGTTTCTCAGGAGAACGTAAGGGAATTTGATGAGTTTCTTTGCCGGTGAAGTACGTTTTCTTCAGGTAATTCCGATACTGCCACCAAGCATTCTTGAAGATACCAGAGGTATTAGCACAGGTTACCTCATCCTGAGTTTCCAAATCGGTCCTTCTCTATAGTGAAAAACGGGAAAATTTGCTGTATTATAACCATCATGGAGGTAGGATGTATGGGACGAAGCAAAGTAATTGCCATGAATAACATTACTTATACATAACTCCTAGAAAAGCACCTGAAACTGGCATTTTCCTTCATCTTCAGTATAATATTTCCAAGATGGGAAGATACGCACATACAATTTAACAACATCAAATGCGATAGATGCTAAACTATGACTGACTGGTTGTGCTTCCTGCATAGGAATAGGCGTACTAACTGGTGGAGTTGGGGTTCTTCGTGATAGTACTGGCCCTTTGGGCACTGGAGCTGCCTTACTAACTGCTCTTGTTAGGGAGCTCTGTGGTGGAGATGTGTTGTTTCAACAGGAACTGGGTAACTATCGGCTGGGGTTGGGGTTAGATTGGGTGAAGCTGGTTCTCTGTCTATCACAGTAGGGGTACAATCTGCGAGAGTTTCGGTTATGTGTGGTAGGGCTAGTTCTGGTACATGTACAACCGGGGTGCTATCTCCACCAAGAGGTAGCACTGTTTTATTTGAAAACCGTGTTTTTATTCCGCTAGATACTGGCATCACCCGCTCCAATTCAAATGGTTGATAAACAGGAAACATAGTTGAATGTACAGGCATTGTATGAGAGACAGATGCAATAGATAGTGTGGGAAAAAGAGGGCATGAAATAGTTGACATGTATATTGTTTAACTAAAATGGATAGTATGACATAATTTCACATATATGATGTCTATATAAACTGGATAGCATAGCATAACATAATTCAAAGATATGATGAATAACTAAACAGGATCGCATGACATAATTCACCTACATGTTATCTAAGTAATCAGAATTGCATCATTTAATTCACATATGTGATTTATATGCTAAATAGAGGGCATTCGATATGATGTCTGAACTAAGAAAATGGTGTTGAATATTGTGTATATGATGCCTAAACTATGCAATGCAAGACACTGTATGCATGATATGAGCAGTATAACCGTGCCAAGTGAGAGCATACACCTCAGTGGGGGAATAGGACTGGTCATCTGTCTCTGAATCCATCTCTGAGGAGCTATCGGGACCCAGCAAGAGATCTGCTTCGACGGGTGGCACTGTCTGCTCTGAAGGCCTTGTTTTCACTCCAGATTTTTCCATCTCCCACCCAAATGGATGATTCACAGGAAGAGTAGTTTAATGTACAAACATTGTCGACAAATGGAAATTTAATGAAGAAAAGGATGGGCAAGATATCATTCAAATATATGATGCCTGGTTAAACAGGATGGCATTGCACATTTCACATATATTATGGCTGGCTAAAAGACATGAGACTACATAATTCCCATATATGATATAGAAACTAAACAGGTGGCATTACAGAACATGTCTAAACTAAGCAGATGACATATATGATGTCAAAAGTAGGCACTGCAAGGCAACATATGCATGATATGACTAACATCATCATGCCAAGGTAGAGCAAACACCTTGGGGGGTAAATAGGAGTGGTCAGCGGCGTCTGAATATGCCTCAGAACAGATATCTTCCTCTGGATTACAATCTGGAGAGGGGTGGGGAGGGTTTGCCATTGAACCCACCATGGAGCGATGTATGCATGACATTGTATTGCCGCGCAAAACTCTTCTCTTTTTCTCTACATGTTCAGCATGACTGTGTACAATATCTGACATACATACGAAAAAAATATGGTGAGATTATGTAAGTAGAGCATGTAGAAATTTAGAGTGATGGTAACAACCAGTGGATCGACGTTTTTCCGTTGAACCAAAATAGCCCTAATGGATCGACGTGAATGTATAGTAATAAGTGATGCAGCAAGTGTACAACCTCTTTGCCGTAGCCGTGTCAACCTCAGCATCATTGGCTTGGTCGCTGAAGCAGTTGAGGCAGAGGTGGCTATCGGAGGTGTGGAGGAAGATCTGAGGAATCTGTAGACGGCGTCTAGGGCACTGCTCTGTTGTGATGGATTGTTCTATCGTTGGAGCAGCTTCGGTGAGCCGTAAGACGTCAAGGCTGAAGCAGCACAAGACAGACATCGTCAATCTCAAGCGGGATTCTAATAGCATCTCCAATAGATGATGTAAAATGGATGTAAAATTAACATCACCAAAAACCACCTGACTACAACAGATGAGGTAAAAACTGTTGACTCTGAACTTAACTGTCGAAACTGAAATTTACTGTGGAATTTGAATGCTACTGTCGAAACTGAACGCAATGGTAGCAGAGAGGCACTTGGCATGTAGTTTAGGGAGGGCATGCCGTTCATCTTCAACCTGTGCACCCCTGAGCCGCCTACCACCACCGGCCGAACCACCAGCCCCAGCACTGCCTCGCCGCCCCGAAACAACTCGCCACCGCCGCCCTGGCCAGTCCTCTAGGCCCCCCCCCACCCTGAACCCTAAGATAGATAGTGGGGTACCTCTCCGGCGAGCCTCCGTCCCCGCTGCGGCTGGTTCTTCCTTAACTCTGGCG
>NC_057798.1:250716902-250735603 GCF_018294505.1 Triticum aestivum
AGTCGATTCAGTCGACTGAAGTGTGGCTTAATCGGAGCAGCGCAGCAGCACGAGCGAGGGGGAGAGAAGCAGCAGCAGCTGGGCAAGCGAGCAATCGAGCGAGAGCCGGAGCAGCAGCAGCGCGAACGAGCGAGCGAGAGACAGAGCAGCAGCAGCAGATCCGGCTAGTATGGACGCCGCCTAAGGGGCCTCGCACTGGGGGAGAGCTGCCGTGGAGATGTCGCCCGTGGAGCCGGCTTCAAGGTAGCTGCTCCATGGGGGTGCGGGATGGAGCACCGTCAGCGCCGGGAGGTCAAGTTAAGGAGAAGGTGCGATGTGATGAGTGTACAACCTATTTGGTGGCGCCGAGTAGGCCTCGGCTTTGTCCGAGGAGTCTGTGAGGATGTTGCGGTTCCGGTGGAGCAGGTTAAGGCGGCGCTGTGGGGATGGAGCAGCCGCGATAGATGAGGCGGTCGTCGGAGCAGCTCCTTGGAGGTGGAGGACGGGGCGGCTGAACCGGCGGGACGGTGAGATGGACGACGGATCCTCATCCGGGGAGGTGGACGAGGGACGTCAAGCTGTTGCGGTAGACGACATTGTCGGGGAAGAGGCTCCGGCTGGGCAGCGGTGATGTGGCGGACGGAGGAGGGTGGGGTTTCGCGGCTAGAGCGGAGAGGTTATGGCGGTCTGGGATTTCGAATGGCGAAAAGGGGGTGATGGGAGGGGGTGAAGCATGACTTAGGGACGCGCTTGTCCAAAATGTAGGGTGTGTTATAAAAGTACCCCCCACCGATTTGAACTAGCGGCCCTTTCGGATCAGGGTTAGAAGGGGAATTTCGCATGTCGGGATTTGGCAGCTGGAGGGAGTTTTCGCGCGCGTTGTAGTTTCGGTATAGCGAGGCACGGGTTGTGAAGGCGCCAGTTTTGGGAGCACAATATCTGAATTTTCAGGATATAACAAGACGCGGGTTGAATTTTAGGGACAAGCCTAACATGTAGTAATATTGTACTTGTACGTACCAAATCAATTCGCACTTCCCTCAACCAAAAAGAAAACGAAAAAAATAAAACTATTCACACCACACAAAGAGAGAGTCTTGCCGTTTTACTATACAAATGCTATTCAAATCTACTCCCTCCTTCCATCTATATAGGGCCTAATGTGTTTTTCGATGCTAACTTTGACCAAATATTAGAGCAATGATATATGACATGCAACTTACACAAAGCACACCGTTAACTTCGTCTGTGAAAGGTTCTTTCAATGATATAATTTTCACATTGTGCATGTCATGTACTATTAATCTTGTCAATAGTCAAAGGCGGTCTTTAAAATCTCATTACGCCCTATATAGATGGAAGGAGGGAGTATGAATCCATGTTATGTCCGATTAAAAATTTTCGCTTGCTGTATAATGCATGTAACCTACTCATACCAACATTTTAGTGCATTCCAAATGTCTATACTACCGCTGCAATTCGAACTAAATTTGAATTTGTTTCTCTATTTCAATAAGAATCTACAATCATGATTGTTGCCAACTTCAACCATCATAGTTTCCTTGCTATCTGCCAGATATAAATCGGACGGCCTATAATGCAGGATGGCAGGCACACCATCATCAAGAACTCCGTTTTTTTATAAGAGTAGAGATAAAATATATTAAATGTAGTATAACATGTTCATAAACACACCATGTGTATCACCGTTATATATATTCACACATGCGTCGGTTTAAAACACTATGATAAATTCTTCAAATATCCGAATTCGCTTTTTATAATGAAGTATATATGATCTCTATTCGTCTTTTACACCCACACAACCCTCTTATCTTTGCAGCTAGCGCTAACTTTCTCTTGTGCTTGCACACGCCCGCATCCCTCTCACCCTCCCTCGGCATTCTCTAGCTCCATCGTGCAAATTCGTCTTTTCACTTTAGGTCGTTCACCCATGGTGTGTGTAGGCCCCCCAGCTCCTTCTTTACAGCACACATCGATCGATATGCCTCTCTAGCCAGGTGTGCCTAGAACAAACACAAGCTTCCCCTCTTCTCTTGTCATCGTCCATGCCTCACTCCCACCACTCTTTTCATCATTCTCGTACTCGCACACTCCTCCCCACTCAATATAGTATGCCTCTCGTACCACCTCCTACATGCATCCCTCTCTCTCTATCCTTCTCCTCATGCCTCATTTGCTTCTAACACACACATGCATGTATACCGATCGATCTCCCAACATATACCTAGATCGACTTTAACTACCCCCCCATCGATCGACGTACCTCACAAGTTATGTCTCTCCTTTCTCTAACAAAGGACGATTGATCTTCCTATGTAGTTATGTCTGCTTACCACAGCCACATCGTCCCCCCTCATCATTCGTGCATGCCTCCTGACCCGTCTCTCACACGCACGTGCACAGACAACAAGCAGCCATCTCCTCTCTTATTGATATTGCAGGCGTGCCCTCTGTTTGTCTAGCAAGCCTATCCCACCATTTGTTAGAAGCAACTCCACTACCACCCCCTCCAACACTCTAGCTCTGTCTCTCTCCCAACCTTATTCCTCTCCTATACATATGCATGGATGTTGATCGATCTCCCTTAATACATGAGGCAGATCGATCTCCTTAATACATGAGGTAGGCCTCTCTCCTCCTCCACACATATACCAGCCATTGTACCTCTATAGTTAATTGGGCCTCCCTCTTCCCCCACCACACACCGATAGTCGAGCGCTGCAGGTAGGTATCCATGCCATAGAGACAAACTGCACATGTCCCCTCTCACGTTCCAGTAGGCCAGCCACTCTATATCTTTGACGTGGCCACACACAAATTCGATTAGCACACACACACACACATCATCCCTCTTTTCGATTCTATGGACACCTCAAGCCGATGATACCTCCACTCTCTTCTCGTGGATCGCCCCCTCTATATATATGTTATATCCAGGACTCTATTTCACACACATTGCATATGTTACATTTTTTGATTGACCTCCCCCCCCCCCAAAAAAAACTCTCAAGAACCCACACACTATATCTCTCTAGGTTTGTATCTGACTCACACTACCCCACGTAGGTGGTGTACGTATACAAGAAGAGAATAGGTGCACCATGCACGTACTCACACTTCGTGCCCAGCCACACCCGCGTGGGTACATGGTGGAGCTCATTTCTTTACGAAATGGCAGCCCACATGCTAATTTGAACGCCTGTAGTGGTTGTTTACCTAGGGAGGTCGTGTACCACGCCTGCACGAAACAAAGTTCGACTTGACGCGTTGCCGCATTATTTTTAAATAAAGTTATAGCGCTCAACGGCACGTACACAGAATATAAAACGATTTTTATGGAGAAAAAGGTAGTCCTCTCACTATATACAATGGAGCCTTGCGTGCCTGGTTTGTCGCTCTTCAGAGTATCTCACACAAGGCTGCGGTGGCCTCTCTCTCCCACCGTTGGTCACTGATCCGGCCGCATCCCGTCCGCCGAGGGAAAGGGAGGAACTGCATCATTTCTCCGTTCGACCGCGCTGAGGCGGCACGTCCCGATCTGCAGTACACGCCGTTCTCTCTGACCAAGCTCCGGCGCGGCAGGGCCTACACCACCTACTCATAGATTCCGCCCGCCGCCGCTCACCTAGTTACATCCTGATGACCTCCAGGTATCCCCTCCATCCTTGCTCCACTGCCCGTCTTCCCACGTCGCTGCATGTGGATCTTCCATAGTTCTTTGCCCAAAATGTAGCTCGTCCAGCATACTTTCCATATTGCATTCTCGTCCTCACACCGTTTTAGACAAACACAACTGTGTTGTTATCTTCCCTTAGGGCAAGGAATATGCTTCTTTTTTGTCGTCGCATGTGTCATCAACTGTTATTGGCCAGTAATTGTTTCCTTTCTACCTCTTTTTTGCAAACAGGGTTATCCATTTCACCTCGTTGCTATTGCGACCTTTTGGTGAACTACACAAATCACTTTTTTCTTAAGAGTGTTTTGTGCAGTTGTACTAAAATGTCACATGGGCAACGTCTCTACATTTCAGTTCGACTGCACAAAGGGAGATTGGTTTTGCTCTATCCTCCTCATCCAACTCCGAGCCTAATCTTCTCTAACTAGTTAGTCTTAAGAGAGACTGCAAAGGTGACCGGCTTCTATTTATGTGTTTATTGTTTCATCAGCAGTCCTCTATTATCGTAATCACACTTAATATCTTTGGAACAGGGACGCTCAGCTCTATTTTAGTGGAACTGCACAAAATGATCGGAATGTTGCATGCTCCAGATAGCTACTTTTTTCCCACATGCCTTGTTGATTTAGACAGAGCTGGGGGGACGTTGCTGCCAATGAAAGCATGGATCAATTTTAATTTAACACCTTCTCACAACTCTGTCTTCAGTTGTGATGTAATTATTAGCTCTGATCTGCTAATAATTGACATGCATTAGCAAGGAAGTTAGTTTTTTATTGTTTCCGAAAGAGCATCGATGGCAAGACACGCGAAACAGAAGCTGAAAGCTCACACCATTGTACAATTTCATGTCTTGCTGGAAAATTATTCGTAAAGTACGTCAATTATGTAAACAAATGATGGAAGCTTGATAGCATTGCCAGAAGCCTCTTCATCATTCGGGTCCATGTGCCATGCACAAAATTATACTCCTTCGTTCCTAAATATTTGTCTTTTTACAAATTTCAAACGGGCATATTTTAGAGTGTAGATTCACTCATTTTGCTTCGTATGTGTACTCCCTACGTTCCTAAATATTCTAGTTGTCTTTCTAGAGATTTCAACAAGTGACTACATACGGAGCAAAATGAGTGAATCTACACTCTAAAATATGTATATACATCTGTATGTGCCAGTCCATTTGAAATCTCTAAATAGACAAATATTTGAGTACTCACTCATTGAAATCTCTAGAAAGACAAATATACTCCGAAGTATATTTAAGAATCGAGGGGGTAGTGCACAACCGCAAGGGAGACTCAGCCCGGTCGTTGCGCTGCATTAATAGTGAGTAATGAGCAGTCAAATCGTAAGCCCCACCTTTCCCACTGTAAGTTCCTCTGAAGAAGCAACCATCAATACACTCCTCTTTGAATCCGCTCATACTACTCCATCTGTCACTGTTTATATAGCGTGCTTCAGAAAAAAGAAAAAAGATCTGTGGGACCAAGGCGACTAGCGATCAGCCTGAAAAATAGCATTGATAGTTATAGCACGGCGTCTATTACTAGAGGGAATAATGCGTACACACATGCATGCAGTGCTTCCACCCGGGTACACACATGCATGCACTTACTCCACTCCGTAGTAGTACAAAGTACATGGAGAGAAAATTGTGGACTTGATTGCGGTTACCACGCCCTAATTAATTGAGCATTAAACAAACGCGTCTAAAGTCTCTCTAGTGGTGGAAATGCATTGAGAGAAATGCATCATAATGAAGCGCGCCCTATAAACTGTGACGGAGGGAGGAGTAGTATGAAGGTGCAAAACCAAGTACGTGTATGGCCAGTCGGTCAACGCACCTCCTCTTGGCATATCACTAACATGTGGGACAGGAGTGTGAGCAAACCGATCTCAATTGACGGCAAAGAGCCAACCCGCCGTTCCTTGAGAGAGACGAGGAGCGAGAACACACAGATGGGTTCGCATGGAGGCCAAGATATATTCGAGCATGGTTGGTTGATCGATATCATTCATTACATGTTGGGCTGCCATTTTCCGCCCTTCTCCGGAATAAACGTGTACTTTATCAGAGATGAAAAAATAAGAGTACAGACGCTCCACCATGCGGTTCTAGTAGTAGTACTACTGCACTTGGCTCTTCGCCTCTTCGTGAAGTCGAATAATGATGGTACTCTGCATGTTGGGTACTACAGTGTATGCCTATGACAATCTGACACCGAATGGACTGATGCATGTCCACCGAGGGTAGGTTGCATTAGTCAAAAGGCGTAAGCGAGCTTCACCTTGTCCTGCAAGCTTCTCCTCGTTCTGCGAGTTGATGGGACACACCAAAAAGTAGTGCTAGTCCATACTCCCTCCTTTCCTGTTAATATGGCTTAATCTTTTTTGCGGGTAAATGAGAGAGCTTTATTCATATATAAGCATTCTTAGGACGATCAGCCAAGACACTGGTCACTAGGAAGCGAGGTACCCCGCAAAAAAAGAAGTAGGAAGCGAGGTGTTTCATCAAGCCAGCTCTCGGCCACATTCAAAGTGAAGCAAGAACGGTTCACACGAAGATGCGCCGCAAGGTTTGCTGACCTGTTTACATGCTGAATAACAAAAAAAGAGGAAATATTACCGAGCGCTACTATTTGTAACAGGATATGAGCCAGAACTAAGCGAGAATTGTGGCGAGTGTTCCATGCAAACAACTTCCATTATCACATGCGAGAACCCTCGAAGAGAACCAAATGTGTTGAAGATTGCTTTATCACATTTTAAAATTATAATAAGAGTGCAGACGCTCCTCCATCTGGTTCCTAGTACTAGTATAATACGTAAATTTATAGACTATAGTAGTAGTACTAGTACTAGTAAACTTTGCGCTTGGCTGTTCGCCTATTCGGGAAGTCGAACAATAGTAGCAC
The DNA here is from genome assembly GCF_018294505.1 of Triticum aestivum. NCBI lineage: Eukaryota > Viridiplantae > Streptophyta > Magnoliopsida > Poales > Poaceae > Triticum > Triticum aestivum. The sequence goes on from NC_057798.1 coordinate 250,723,497, forward strand.
TAGTAGAGTATAGTGTATGCTTCTGGCAATCTGACACCAAATTAACTATTGCACATCCACCGCCTGAGCGAGGGAGAGCTTGCATTAGTCAAAAGTTTCTCCTTGTCCTGCGAGCCACCGCACGCAAGCTTCTCCCGTCCTGCAACCTTCTCCTTGTTCGGCAAGTTGACGGGACACAGCAAAAGCCCTGTTTGGATCCATGGGTTAGAGTTAGCTTGGGTTAGTTTGTACTCAACTAACCCAAAAGTATCCAAACAGGAGGGTTAGTTTGGGTTAGAAGCATCTAACCCATCCAAAAAATCTAACCCACCTAAGAGGTGCTTATTTGGGTTAGTTCTTCTCTGGAGCACTAAAAAACACATTTTTCTCTTGCTCTCTCCGCAACAAATCCCTCGCCACTTCCTCGAAGCTTCTCGTCCTCTTCCTCCCTCCCTATCGCAACGCCCGTGAAGGCGCCTCGCCGTATCCATGCTCCATCTAACCCTGTCATCTAAACACCTCTTTGGCTAGAGTTAGTTCAATTCAGGGTCAGAATCTAACTCTAACCTCTAACTGTGTTAGAGTATCCAAACAAGGCCAAAGTAATGCTAGTACATACTGCCTCCTCTCCGGTTAATATGGCTTAATTTCAAACGAGATAAATACACTGTCTGCCACTGTATATTTGTAAAAATACGGTCAGTGGACTTCATAATACGCTCATTGCGCTGAATATATATATTTTCCGGTCTTTATACGGTCACTAGCTCACCCTGACTGAGTATGTGTGTGCATGCACGTGTAGGTTGAGCACTTAGCGTGACCGTGTGTGTTCCGTCGTGTTCTCGGACATGCATGCATTAGGGCGTCGCGCATGTTTTTGCGTCCATTTGTATGTGTGACTGTTGCATACACGTAGGGGGAGTACGTGTAGGGGCCACTAAGGAGCAGTCAAATCACACGGTAAGTTAGTCGGAAGAAGCAACCGTCATTTCACTCTTGAATGACACGTACGCAATGTAAAATGGTTGATATGGAGAGAAAAACAAAACCACTATATATACACTAGCAGGAGCCTAAGCTACAAGCTTGCTTGCTAAGGTTCCTCACTTCACAAGCATAGAACGACGGGCTTGATCCCGCAGCTGGGGGAAGGGAACAATGTTATGCGTAGACGCGGTCGACATCGGCGAGGGAGAAAACCCACAGTCGGTGCGTCCGAATCGGGGGTCACCGTGGTATGGGCCGATGCTGCATCCCAACCGCCCTTCTAGCTACAGCTCGACGTCCCAGGTAGTCCATCTTCCTTTTGGAGCCGGCTTGCTCCACTGCCGTAGCACCATCTCCATGTCGATCTTTCTCTACTTCTACCGACTTCTACTTGTGATGAGTTTATGTCTCATGAACTAGTGCCAGTACTATTATTCTAATCACACTTCTTCAATATCTTTGTCATCAGGGATGCTCAGGTCGATTTTAGTGGAACTGCACAAAAGCATCGTATGATCCGAGGGTGCCAGCCGTCTTTCCTTCGACAGGTTCTACCTGGCCAGAGAATTAAATCATGTTTAGGGTTTAGGGTTTAAGTCGTAGTGACCCCATCAGTAGTTTTTCTTTCGTACACGCTCTCACAACTTTTTTCTTTAGTTGTGAAGTAAATATTGGCTATGATCTGTGAATCATTGAGATGCATCAGCATGCATGTTAGTTTTCCTTTGTATTTGATGGAATGTTGTAACGGGGCAACCTTGGAATAGGAATGAAAATGGAGTGGAAAGTTTCCGTTTTTCCGGAGAAAAAATGGAAACGGAGAGAAACCAATGTTTCGTTTCGTTGGATCGCGCCATCGAGCAAAACCAACGTTTAAATCACGTCTGTCATGTTCGTGTCTCACCCTCCTCCATGGCTCGATCCCACACGGTCGCTCGGCATGCCACTCACCGCAAACCGAGTATACGATAACTTTCCCGCCTGCTTGTCGATGGATCACGCCATGGAGTACTACTAGCACTACTGGAAGAGATTGACGAGTTGGGGGAGGACAGCTAGCTATAGCACAGACTCCCAAGAACTTTTTACATGCATGTTGTAGCGGCTATTGCGACCTTTGAACGAGGAGCAGCCGCGTGCACCCGGAAGCAGTGCGGGTGACACTCTCTCGGCTGGCGCGCCGCTTCAATACCGGCGCCAGTGAGAGGTCGCGTCCGCACTGGTCGGGCATGAATGCGGCACTGACCGTTTCGGGCGGGAAGCACGGGCGGGTGATGAAGAGGGTTCGGGTTGGTCAGGACCGGCCGTGGCAGCGGTCCGGACGTGCGCAAACAAGAGATGATGTACGTTAATATTGTTGTATATATAATTAACAACGTTAATAATGTGCCAGTTGGACAAATATGATTGGAGATGGAGATGGAAATGGAATTTTACGTAAACACGGATATGCATGTCTATGTCTATGTGTGTGTGCGCGACGACTCTCGCGACCTAGAAGCAGGGGCGTGTTTTTGATCGAGTTTTCTTTCCTGGTACGTTAGAAAATCAGTTTGTCTAATTCACATCTAGATATTATTTAAGGATATCACACCTAAGCTCCCACAAGTATATAATGTAGCAACAAGAAACAAAAAAAAGTAGGACAAAAAAAATAGACCACAAACAGAGTGGACATCAACTTAGATGTGACATAACTATGTCACATCTAGATGTGTCCTAGACAGACCCTTAAAAAATTGTCCGCCAGTTTTCGTTTCTTTTTTCCGAGAACGCGCGTATTCTATTTAAGACCACTGCTATGGAAAGATTTTTTTACTCCATTATAGCCTCTTGTTTGATAGAGTTTCTCGTGTCTCGCTCTCTCACCCTCTCCATATCAAAACAAGATGACAGTGTCCACTCTATCTCTCTCCTCACCGGTGGTCACAGATCCGGCCGAATCCCGTCCACTATGGGAGGTGAGGAGGTGCAGCGTTGACGTTGACGCCGTCGGTGACGGAGGGAGCCGATGTGCACCATCCTCTCGGAGCCGGCGCTGGCGCGAACGAAGATCCTCCGCGCCCTTGTTCGCTGCCGTCGTGTGGCCAGATCCCGCCTGCCCGCCTAAACGACATCTCGCCCACCTGAGGTATAACTTCTTGTACTGGTCCAGCTCCCCAGGTCGCTGCGTGCGGGTTTTCTTCTATGCAACTACTCACCAGCTCCCCATGCATAGTAGCAGGGTTCGTCGGCTGGTCCAACATCACCTACTAGTACTATTATAGAGGAAATGCCACTCGAAAAGTTGTCCTGATTTATGCCTTGGTGGAGGTATACATGTTGTTTCGACATAAAGTACATGGTGGTTGTGCGGTCATTGTCCATATGGTGGTAGTACTATCACTGGTTAAATGAAGAAATGCTTTTTTCTCGGGTATCCTGGTTTAGTTCCCATCAAGATATAATTATGATGCTTCTGTTTGTTGGTGTACTTTTCATTAATTCTTATTGACAATTGAGATGTCGTTGCTAACCCTTTTTTATATTTTTGGAAACAGTGATGCGTGTCTCCATACCTGGGCATGTCTTCCTCAATTTTAGTGGAACTGCATAAAATTGGATGGCCATTGTTGTTCCGCCTCACTGTCCTCTGCCACGTGGTTCTTCCTTCCTCGAGCTTGATTACTAAGAAGGAACAGACCATAGTGAGGATTTTTCGAACTTCATAGGTGCCTCACCCAAACTTGATGCCAAATGGATGATGCATCACCATGATGACCTATCGATGCTCATGGTTGCGCCTCATGGTTGCGTCGGCTGGTGAAGCTGATCGATTTTCAATGAAAAACAAGTTGTCTTCCATCAGTGCTCTTTGCTTGTTATGCACCAAGATGATATCCTTCGCCAGTTCACCTTGGTTGCATTGGAGACGCAGTCGTCTTTCATGTTGGTGCAATTTTATCACACAATTGGCTATGAACCAAATGTTTCCTCGAAGAAGGATCGACGTTGGTACTAAGAGCATAAGTTTTGTATTGATTTCTAAGCCTTCTCACAACTTTGTCTCCAGCTCCCCTATAATTTTATTTGTCCAGCTATTAACTTTGATTTAAAAAATGGTGTGGACTAAAAACCCAGATGGACGTAGTAGCCCTCCCTTTTATTTACTCCGCATATTAGATTTGATTGAAGTCAAACTTTGTAATACTCTCAAACCTTTTCGATAATTTGAAATTAAAATTCTTTATTTGTACACACTCTCACACATTTCCGATAATTTGGCGCATGTGTGGTTGTTCACTTAAGGGAGGGTAGTGTACCACACGTGAAGGACAAGAAGTGCGACCAGGACGCGTGGGCGTGGATTGTTAGTTCATCGGAAGTAGTACTAGTTTTCTTCACTGTACATTAAATAAAGAGTTTCATTTCGTACTTATAGAATTTAAAACGATTGTTATGGAGAGAATAAGAAAACCACTCCACTATATATTAGTCGTATACACACGAGAGTACTGTATGGACGCAGCTTCATTGACTTAGTGCACCTGCCTTTGGGTTTATGACAGGTGGGCCCAAAATGTGGTTGGCTCACCTGTCATACAGCCAAAAGCAGATGCAGTGAAGGCACCGGAGCTCAGTCCATACTACATTAGTATATATATATATAAGCGGGAGCCTCGGCGCTTGTTCGCTAGGGTTTGCACTCTCCACATGCTCGTCGCAATACATATATGTTACACGCTGGAGGCTCAGCGTTCATTTGCTAGGGTTTGCTATATTCATAGTCTCTCACCCTCTCTTCACCAGATCTAAACAAGACTGCGTTGGCCTCTTGTCTCTCTCTCCCCCCTCACAGCTGGTGAAGGAGGCGTCCGTATCCCGTCGCACCGGGAAGGGGAGGAGGTGCAGCGTTAACTCTATCGCCTTCGGCGAGGGAGGCAATCCACTGCCGGCTGCGTTGTTCTCTTTCACCCGGTGCTTGTGCGGGAGGGCCACTGACCCCTTCTTCCTCGCTGTCGTACGTAGTGTGGGCAGATCCGGCCTCCCGCCGCACTCCTTGCCACATCCCGACGACCCTAAGGTATAAGTTTCTTTGAAACCGTCGTTGCTCTAGCTGCATGTGGATCTTTTTCGATCTATAGTCGAATCTAGGTCTTGGTTCAAAGAGGAAAGAAAGGTGCGGTGGGGTGGAGCATGAATCTAGGACATGGTTCAATGAGGAAAGGAGGGACAAAAAGTAGTATAGACTGGCTATCCAGCCGCTTTGTTGGTCGAAAAGGGAAAAAGGGGTTAACCCAGTACACACATCCGTAAGGAACCGATCTCTTTGTTGAAAAGGGAAAGAAACTAGGGGGGTCGGGTAGTTTGTGCAGGACTAGATTTGCTGCCCTCACATAGGAAAAAGGTTCAAAGAGAACAAATATGGGACCAACACAGATATGCTGCTTGGCTACATACTATGCATCACCCATTTCTACGTGTGGACGCACATGGTGCTAGCATGTCCCATACAGCTATTTTGCTGTTGTTAATCTAAGAATGCCGCTGGAAAATTGAAGCAATGCCACTTTTAAAAGTAAATTACATTTTTTAACGAATCTTGTTTCAAGAGAATGTCTCTGTTAATATGAAGCAATGCAACCGTTTTAGAAATGCTACTATCCTACTTTGTTTTCCATCCAAGATAAGTTAGATGCTTCTTTCTGTCACCGTTTGTTTCATCCTCTTTATCGGCAAGTAATTGTTTCCTTTTTTCCTCTGTTAAAACAGGGGTATCGATTCAACTTGTTGCTATTGCGACATTTTGCTTCGCTACTCGAAACACTTATGTTTTAAGAGTGTTTTGTGCAGTTCAACTTGAATGTCACACCGGTGACTTTGCTTAATTTTGGTGGAACTGCATAAAAGGAGATCGAGATTTGTTTCCAGTCTTCGTGGCGAGTTGTTTCAAATCTTGGTCTCAACCACATGATGTGCAGTGTGCTTTGAGATGTTGTGCTACTTGTTTTGGTACTGTTTTAAATAAATGTTGAATTGAAGCTATTGTATTGCTGTCTTTTCCCATTAAATAGTGAACAAAAATGGGACCAACCCAGACATGATGCTTGTTGCTTTGTTACAACAAATTCAGCATCACCCCCTTTATAAGCCAGTAATTGATGCCACTCTCAGAATTAACTACCGAATCTTATTTCAAAACTGCAACACTTGTTAGGGATTGGCGGGATTACCATTTTTGTGGCCGCATGTTCCATCCTCCTTTATTAGCCAGTAATTGATTCCTCTTTTGCCTCTGTTTAAACAGGGATATCTATTCAACTTGTTGCTATTGCGACATTTTGCTTCGCTACGCGAAACACTTTGCTTGATTTCAGTGCAACTGCACAAAACGAGATTGGATTTCCTATTCGTGTTGGCAGATTCATATTTTATCCCGTTGTTCTCATGAAAGGTCAATACAGGCCTTCATCCACATGATTGTGCAGTGTGCTTTGAGATGTTGTGCTACTTGTATTGGTACTGTTTTAAATAAATGTTGAATTAAAGCTATTGTATTGCTGTCTTTTCCCATTAAGTAGTGAACAAAAATGGGACCAACCCAGACATGATGTTTGTTGCTTTGTTACAACAAACTCTGCATCACCCCCTTTATAAGTAGATGGAAGCACATATTGTTGTTGCGCCCACTCTCCCCTGGAACTGTTTATACTTTTCGTTAATCTAATGCCGCTGGCAAAATTAAGCAATGCCACTCTCAGAATTAATTAACTACTGAATCTTAGTTCAAAACTGCAACACTTGTTAGGAATGGTACTATCCTACTTTGTAGTTCTTTCTACATGTTTAACCAAGGTATTGTTAAGATAATTTCTCTTTAAAAATGAATCAGTTGCATTGTTTTACGAATGGTACTTTTCTGCTTTGTCGTTCTTTATACATGTTGAAATAAGGCATTGTTAAGATAATGTCTCAGTCAATATGAATGAATCACACTGATGGATAATTGCTACTCTCCTGCTTTGTTTCCCATTAAGACAAGTCATCAACCGTTATTTCTCAGTAATTGTTTCCCTTATACCTATTGTTGCTTACAGGGATATCAAAATTAAAGCTCGGTTTTATTCTGACTTCGATTTTAGTTGAACTGCACAAAAGGAGCCAATGTGTCCAAGGCAAACTGCTGCGTTACTGGGTCCAGTTGGTCGTTCCACTTTGCAGAAAGAAGCAGTCACTATTTGCGGTACATTACAGAAGGAATGACCGAGAAGCTTTACAGAGTATTATTAGACACCGGTGACATGACTAGTCTGCAGAGACCATTGGCAATTTAACAACACGTGAAGTGCCCTGGGCAAAAAGTGCCCAAACAAGTATAAGAAGCTACGACAGGACACAATCATAGGCATTACATATTTTGAATGGGAAAAGCTTGTCAAAGTTTAATCATTGATGTTAGCAAGAAGACGTTAGTTTAATATATTGGAATTGGAAAACCTTGTCAAAATTTGCTCATTGATGTTAGCCAGAAGACATGCATTTGATATTTTTGAGTGGGACGCCCTTGCTGTGAGCAGCGTCGAGTGTTTTTTCCTATTCCTGTGTTCAGTTTAGAAGTAAATAGTTACTCTACTGAGATATTCCTGTGTTAAGAGTTTGTTCTGAATATTTTCTATGTAATGCCAGGCCTTGTGTTTGATTGCAAAGTTGAGCTTAGAATGTTGTGGCATGCGGCATCACGAGCTGTTCACTGTGCCTCCTGAGAATAATGCTTCATATTGTTTAGCATGTTGATCTAATGCCAGTGATTTTCTTGTTAAGAAGATCATCCTCTTCTGTTGTTTCCGTGCGTAAGAAGTTCATCGTCTGATGTTTCATGCATAGCCTATACGACATGTCGGGTAGGTTAGACGTGAAAGCATATGATCTTCCGACCAACTCATGATATTAGGCCATGATTGGATTGTCGTTTTCCAACCAAAACCGCTTGTAAAACTGACGCTTGTAAATTAAAGCAGATGGTCTCGGGTGAAGGCGCTTGGTTGGTCGATTTCGACTAGTAAAATATCGGATGTACTTCACACACGATAAAAATGCTGAACAACACTCGGACAATTGCTAATCCAGTCGTTAGCTGTTGTTTCAGCCTTGCCCATGGATGGCATGATACGCACGTCGTGCATGTATCGTCTGGTAATGTCGTCCATATAGCAGTGCTCGTAAAATATACACTGGTCTCTCAAATTACACGCGTAACCCGTCGGTTTTACTTACAGACCTCAGGCCCTCGGTTTCATTACGCCTGTATTTTACGCGTTGTTTCCGATGACGAGTAAATTACACTTGTATGTTAATACAGGTCTGAAATAAACCAGAGCTCCCAAGCGCAGCCTTACCGTTTCATGCCGTCTCGGTTTCTCGAAGGTGCTCATAGGTGTCTGATGATCCTGGCTTCCTGAATGAGCAGCGGGCGCTGTATCAGACCTCCGTAGGGCCCGCGAGGCCCTTTCCGTTGTCCTTCGAGTTGTTGCGCTCGCCGTGGCGCCGAGCATTGTTAACATGGTCAACGAACATGAGGATTCAGGAGATGACTTTATTTTGACTCGATGATACTAGGGACCCACTAGGGCCATAGCCGTACATACGCAAGTGCCTCCTTATTATGTACAACTATATATTTTTTGCTTTCTCCTGGTTTCCTGACATCACGGTTCCACACCATTGTGAACCTATGTAGTCAATATAAACGAGAGAATTGCAGAAGGTGCGGCCGACAGCTGGGACCAAGCAACTCGAGCAGTATTTGTGTTTTTGAGGCGTGAGCACTGCAGAGTTTTTCTTGGCGATGATTTCGTTGTTGTTCAGAGGAGAGCAGGGTATTAACTGGGTGGGCTGTGGCCTGTCTAGCCCAGGCCAGATATCCAGCCTAGCTACTATTTTTTTCAAGATGAAAATGGCTAGCCCAGCTATACGTCTTTTTGAGGAATACCCAGGCAAGGTCAACTTGTTATTCTTCGCCCCGCTGGACTGCAAATCTTTCCTATGAGGGATGCATTAGGCTTAACAGGAAAATGGGCTTCAAAAATAATACATGGGATGTAATTACAAAAACTGGGCAGTAACCATAAAAAATGCACCAAACACGAAATTAGTTTATTAAATATTATTTATGGATTTTGAAAATCTTAAATTTTCATTGTTGCGCGCGCAATGTTTCGTTGGATTTTTACGTAATACAAATTTATATTTAATCTGACTAGAAATTTCGGGATAAAAATATTTCGGATCCCATCAAAATGTGGGAAATTTTATTGAATTCTGTGTTCAACAGTTGGTTGAAATTATTAATCGTTGTCCTAGCTAGAAAATGGGCTGTACTTTTAACAAACTGTAAATGGGCTGTTGTAAATTCCATTAGAATTCAAAAATGGGTTGTACATTCTTACAAAACGCAAATGGGCTATAAGTTCTCTGCCACACACTTGTGGGCCTACTAAGTGACACGTCCCCTAAAAAAATAAGTTGACGCGTATGCAAGGCTTTGTCAACTTATTATAGTCAACACACGGTTCTAGCAGTAGTGGCCGTTGGATGTCTATCCAACGGATGTCGTGCTTCTTCTTCAATCTCGGATATTCTTAGCTTCGGCCGCCCAAAATATTATTCCTCCCCTATCATCTGGGGCGCACCGTGTCGGAGGCTGACCTGTGGGCCTACTAAGTTGGAGCGTACCAAGGGCTTTGTCAACTTAGTCAATATAAACGATTCTAGCTTCAGTGACCGTACGATGTCTATCCAATGGCAGTAGTGCTTCTTCAACCTCTTGTCTTCTTGGTCCAGCCGCCCAAAGCAGCGCAGGTCGTGCCGCCTGCTCCTGCCTCCCATGGCCGGCTGTGCTGCCGCGGAGGCCTCACCGCCCCCATACTACTCCCACCGCTGGCCAGGCCATCCCTCCACTAACCCACACCCCCTGTTATTCTGCGGCGACGGCAGCCACACACCGCAGTCGAACCAGTGAACCCTCGTACTCCTCTCCGTGCGGGCTTCCACTACTGCGTCTTCCACGGCTCCGCGTCGTCCCCTTCCTAGGCGTCGCCGTCGTCCACCGCCTTGGTGCTCTCGGCGCAGCGTGGTCAACGTGGTCAACGACTGACTTCCATCGGAAGAGTACTGTACGTGGAGAGGCTGACAGCTGGGTCCACGGCGGCCGCAAGGAAGTGCCTCCTTATTACGTGCAAAATAATTATTCCTCCACCTGACAGCAGGGACCCACCGGACGAGCCACCTTATTTTGCGAAAAAAACATTTCCCCCTGACTGCTAGGACCCACCGGACGGGGCACCGTATTTCGTGAAAAAAACGTTCCCCCCGCTATCAGCTCGGACCCACCGGAAGTGCCTCTTTATTACGCACAAAATAATGAATAATCGCCCTGCTAGCTGGGACCCACCTTGGTGGGAGGCTGACTTGTGGGCCTACTAAGTTGACGGGGACGGAGGGCTTTGTCAACTTAGTCAATATGAACGATTCTAGCTCCAGTGACCGTACGATGTCCATCCAACGGCCGTACTGCTTCTTCAACCTCTGGTCTTCTTGCTCCAGCCGCCCAAAGCAGCGCCGGTCGTGCCGCCTGCTCATGCCTCCCATGGTTGGTTGTGCTGCCACGGCTATTATTCTCACTGCTGGCCAGGCCCTGCGAGGATGGCAGCCTCACACTGCAGCCGAACGAGTGAATACTCATACTCCTCTCCGCGCGGGCATCCACTGTCGCGTCTTCACCGGCTCCGCGTCGTCCCCTTCCTAGGCCTCGCCATCGTCCACCGTCCTGGTGCTCTTGGCGTGGCGTGGTCAACGTGGTCAAGGAACGACTTCCATCGGACATGGACTGTAGGTGGAGAGGCTGGCAGCTGGGTCCACGGCCGCAGAAAGGAAGTGCCCCCTTATTACGCGGAAAATAATGATTCCTCCACTTGACAGATGGGACCCACCGGACGGGCCACCGTATTTCGCGAAAAAAACATTTCCCTCCTGACTACTGGGATCCACCAGCTACACCTTGGCACGCAAGGAAGTGCGTCCGGGCAAAAAAAAACGATTCGCCCCCCTGACTGCTGGGACCCACCAGCTACATCTTTGCACGCAAGGAAGTGCGTCCGGGCAAAAAAACGATTTGCCCCCCTGACTGCTGGGACCCACCAGCTACATCTTCGCAGGCAAGGAAGTGCCTGACAGTCGGGACCCACCTGGTCGAAGCATATGTAGCGTTGTCATTCTGGTCGCGAACGTGTACGTACATACTGGTCGATGTAGAGGTGCGCGCGTGTCGTAGTAGAGGCGCACACGTGTCATAGTAGAGGCGCGCACGTAGCATGTACACGTACGTACAACAGCGAGGGTGCAAGAAAGAAAATATGGCCACATACGTACATACGGGCAGGGTCTCGAACGCCTACTCGCGCATACGTACATGGCTCGGTCGGAACGGAGAAACAGCGTCGTCGTCGTGTTCATGGGGAGCCAACCGGCTGTGTCGGAACGGAATGCATGGTCGTGTTCATCGGGAGGGCTTGGACGGAACAGGCGATGGAAACGAGGCCTAGTGTATCGCACAACGGAGGAAACAGACCTCCTACGTTCGGAACAGGGTCCTGTTGATAGGGAGGGGTGTGGCGTACCGCAAAACGGAGGAAACGAACCTCCTACGGTCGAAACAGGGGTCCTGTTGATCGGGAGGGGTGTGGCGTACTGCAAAACGGACGAAACGGACCTCCTATGGTCGAAACGGGGGTCCTGTTGATAAGGAGGGGTGTGGCGTACCATAAAATGGACGAAATGGACCTCCTACGATCGAAACGGGGGTCATGTTCATCGGGAGGGGTGTGGAGTACCGCAAAACGGGACTCCACGAGATATTGTTCATCTCCACCGTCGACCTCCTCCAGCCTCCACGGGCTACCGTCGACCTCCTTCAGCCTCCACGGGCTCCTGTTCATCCAGCCTCCACCGCGCGCTACTCCACTAGCTACTGTTCAACCACCCCTCCACGGGCACCCCTCCACCGTCTACTGTTCATCCAGCCCTCCACACCACGGGGTCCTGTTCAACCACCCCTCCACGGCCACCTCTCCACCATCTACTATTCATCCAGCCATCCACAC
>NC_057798.1:250735855-250747528 GCF_018294505.1 Triticum aestivum
GATCGGCTTCAGTTAGCAGCAGTAGTGGAGGAATCGCTCGATCGGGTTCAGTTAACAGCCATCGATCGATCGCTCTGGTTCAGTAACGTGTAGCCTGCAGTGCAATCGCTCGGGTTCAGTTAGAGCCCAACGCCTCGCTTGGGTTCAGTTAGAGCCAACGCCTCGCACACACGCGCATACGTGTATGAGAGAAACGTGCATCGCTTGGCCCCCGACCTCCCACCGTAACCGGCAACTCCCCGAAATTTTCCTCCCCCTCGCTTCTACCACGGTTTTTTCGGTCATGGACGGCCCCAAGAATATCATGCAGCTGCATCTCCGGCCCGCCCAAGACGAAAAGCCCATTTTTGTCATAATTTTTTGTCATAGAAGTAGGAGCCCACCACATCTATGATGATACCGTGTTTTGTCATAATTATCGTCATAGGAGTGTCATACGTATGACAAAAAAAATTCGTTCGGCCCAAAATGTCACGGATGTGTCTTTTTTTGTAGAGTTAGGGCCTTGGATGAGCACTAGCATCATAATGAACTTCCGCTTCATGCACAACCAAGGAGGAAGGTTATACAAACATAGAGTCACAGGCCACGTGCTATGGTTGCTGCTCTGCTCCCCAAAAGGATTAATGCCATCTGCTCTTAGACCAAACCATACGTTCCTTGGGTCACCTGCAAACTCCTCCCTGTACTTTCTCTCGATTTTTCTCCACTGCGACCCGTCAGCGGTACTCTCAACTTTCCGTCTTTCTTACGGTCTTCTCCGTGCCATCGCATTGCCTTGGCATGCTCTTTATTTAGGAACAAACGTTTCAACTATGGTATTATAGGAGCATACCACATCACCTTCACAGGAATCTTCTTCCTGGGGTGCTCGCCCTCGACATCACTAGAGTCATCGCGGCTGATCTTATAGCGCAATGCACCACATACCGGGCACGCGTTCAAATCCTCGTACTCACCGCGGCAGAGGATGTAGTCATTAGGGCATGCATGTATCTTCTGCACCTCTAAACCTAGAGGGCAGACAGCCTTCTTCGCTTCACACGTACTCCCGGGCAATTCGTTGTCCTTTGGAAGCATATTCTTTATCATTACCAGCAACTTTCCAAATCCCTTGTCAGATACACCATTCTTTGCCTTCCGTTGTAGCAATTCCAGTGTGGTGCCCAGCTTTTTCTTGTCACCTTCGCAATTCGGGTACAACAATTTCTTGTGATCCTCTAACATGCGCTGCAACTTCTTCTTCTCCTTTTCACTTGCGCAGTTTCTCTTTGCATCAGCAATGGCACGACCTAGATCATCAGGGGGCTCATCTGATGCCTCTTCTTCATCTTCTTCCCGCATGGCCGGCTCAGCTTCTTCCCCCATTGTTGTATCATCGTATTCAGGGAACCCATGGCCAGGATAGCTATCATCGTCCACTTCTTATTCATTGTCTTCCATCATAACCCCTCTTTCTTCATGCTTGGTCCAAAAATTATAGTGGGGCATGAAACCAGACTCAAACAGGTGGACGTGAATGGTTCTTAAGTTAGAGTAATTGTGACCATTCTTACAGCCAGCACATGGACAAGGCATAAAACCATCCACCCGCTTGTTTGCCTGAGCCACAATCAGAAAAGTATGCATGCCATCAATGAACTGGGGAGAGCATCGGTTATCGTACATCCATTGTTGGCGCATCTTCATTACACACCACCAAATAGACCAAATTAATACAAGTTCATACATAAAGTTCATACAACACTTAATGCAACATACAAATAACTCCCTAGCTAAACAATTTATATGCAACAACAAATGCGATCAAGATCGCAACTAAGGTAACAATTGATCCAACAGCATAATGATACCAAGCCACACTATCAATGGCATATTTTCTAATCTTTCTAATCTTCAACCGCATTTTCTCCATCTTGATCTTGTGATCATCGACAACATCGGCAACATGCAACTCTGATTCTATCTTCTCCCCCTCAATTCTTTTCAATTTTTCTTTCAAATACTTGTTTTCTCTTTCAACTACATTTAACCTCTCGACAATAGGGTCGGTTGGAATTTCCGGTTCACATACCTCCTAGATAAAAATATCTATGTCAACTTGATGGGCATAATTTTTTATAAACACGAAAGGCAACAAATAGTTTTAAAAGAGAATATACCGCATCCGAATCATAACACGGATGAGGGCCGACGAGGGCGGATATCAAAACCATGGCACTATGTATAACAAACAACGTATGGGTAAGATAATTATACAAGTAACTATATATATAAATCACACAAACAAGATTTTTTATATATAAAAAAGATAAGAACAAGAGGCTCACCACAAGGTGGTGCCCGCGACGGGACGGTGCGGACGATCGATGGCGGTTACGACAGAGATGGGAAGGCACTAAGTAAACCACACCTACATATGCAAACTAAGAGTTATTTTAAGCTCAAATTGCATATAAATCAAACATACTACCACATATAATTCCTTCCAAATTACTAAAACCCACAAATTAATCACTATATAAAGCATTGCAAGAGCTAATCTAGCAATGAGAGATGAAAGGACAAAGTTGCTAACCTTTGTGATCACTTGAATGGATGGGGACCTTCAAATCTTGACAAAATTTGGGCAAAACGTGTGATGAGCTCGAGGGGAGAAGAGGAAGAACAGAGAGGAGGAGAGGGGAAGGGGGAAGAATAGAGCGATCTGGACGAAGGGTTTATATGTAGGATGACCTATAGTACCGGTTCATGGCAAGAACTGGTACTAAAGGTGCTGGACGGGCCCCAGTTTGACAACATCCTGCCACCACACCCTTTAGTACCGGTTCGTGGCATGAACCGGTGCTAAAGGTTCCGCACGAAACGGTACTAAAGAGAGCGGCCCGCCTAGCCGTTGGAACCGGCACTAATGGTCACATTAGTGCCGACTCGGTTTCAAACCGGGACTAATGAGCTGCACATTAGACCTTTTTTCTACTAGTGTTTTGCTCCTCGTTGGGTTTGACACTCTTACTTATCGAAAAGATCTACAATTGATCCCCTATAGTTGTGGGTCATCAAGGCTATTTTCTAGCGCCGTTGCCGGGGAGTGAAGCGCCTTTGGTAGGTGGAATTCCACTACTAGGGAAAACCCTAGTAGTAGAGCGGGTTTAAGGCCCACTAGTAGTGCGTGCTGTCGCGCTACTAATAAGGTGCTACAGCTATTACTTAGCAGTAGCACGTGTGACACGCACTACTGCTAAGACACATAGCGGCAGTGCCTCTTCTCTCATGCGCTGCTGCTAATCTAGCTAGTTGCAGCGTGTTTACTATCCACCGCTACTAGTATTTTTTTATTTTTTTATTTTTAGTGTATTTATACGCCATTACACAAATTTTGGTACAATACAAATTATGAGGTTTATATCATTATGTCCATATCATTGTGTCAAATGAAGGTGTATTAGGTACAAGTGGAGGCAATATGTGGTGCATGTCAAAAGTATACTACTAATCCAAACTTGATCTAGTTTGGACTAGTAGTACTTTCGATGTGCACCACATGTTGCGTCCACTTGAATCTAATCTGCCAGCACAAGCTATTTAATCATCATCATAGTCATTACCACCAATAGTATTTATTTAATCACCATAGTCATAGTGTAGCACATAATCATCTTCAAACTCATTCTAGCTAGCTAATCACCACCAACACTAGATGCGGTAGCTATCTAATAACCACTAACACTAGCTAATAATAATCATCATAGTCATTACCACCAACACTAGCTATTTAATCATCAGTCATAGTGTAGCACATCATCATCTTCAAACTCATTTCTAGCTAGCTAATCACTCCTGGTGCTCTCTCTTAGGTAAAATAACATAAAACATGTGTAGCTCTCCTCCTTCATCAAGTTGGAGCATGCAGATGAACCTGTCTCCTAATCATGGGATGTGCTTCTGATTGTTGCCGCCTAGTACTTCTCTGCACTCCTCCATCACAAATTTGGTCCAGTCTTGTACTTGTAAGAGTTTGTCGCTAATCTTGAATGCACTAAAGTGCATTATAGGATATCTTGGCCGTAAGCTAACAATACTCATGGTACCTTTAGTCTCGATCCCATGAGGCACAACATTCATCGGGAGTCTCTGTTGAAGAACATCGTATGGTAACATACTTAGCAATGAAGTTCAGCTTCAAAAATAATGTATGGAAAAGATGCACTAAGGACAAATAGTAATAATCTTACCATCTTTCCTAAATAGATGTGACCGTAGTTGATTACGAGCACCATTGTTCCCACGTTTTCAGTACTAACATTTATAAGTGCAGGAAGAAATTTTGTCTTGACAGTATCAAGATCCGCAAGCCATGAAACATAATGACTTAGCTCCTCGCAGTTTAGTTCAGCCCCGGGACAGTAGTAGGTCATGTCTACCAAGCGCTGGACATGTTTGCTTGAACAGAAATAAGCTGACAATAGAAATTAGTTGTCAACTATTTTTGAATAAACAATATCAAAGACATAAATGGTTGAGAAACTCACATAATGGTATAACTGGAGGCGTCTGCACATCAACCCAGATGTCGATATTACCTTCAATATCATCTTCCGGACGAATATCAAAGGTGATAACCATATCAGGCTCAAATGCATAAGTCTTGCATAGTGCTCGCCATGTTTTGCATCCAAAATAGGTGTAGTCGTCTGTGTTGTATAAATTTGCGTGGAAAATTTAACCATGCTCGATCTTCAAGTAAACTTTCTTTACCTCCGTAGTACGACTGAAACCTATATTATCCAATACAAAAATTCTTGCATGGCAGGGGATACGCTAGTAGAATAGTAAAAAAATTATATAATAAGTTGAAGCAAATGAAGCAGATGTCATGCTTAATTACGAAAAAAGACTTGTCATTGTGACTTACTGTATCCACTTCGAAGTTCTCGTCTAGCTTGATGTTGAAGCGCCTATCATCATCTAGGAAGATTTCATCGCACAGGTCGCGCTCGTCTTTGCGGTATTTGCAAATACTGAAATCCTTTTCGTTGTCAGACATTTCCTATGTTCATAGTTGAAACATTAATTGAAAATCGATCAAAGACAACTACCAGGATACTCAACACACAAATCCGGGGCACTCGATATTTCCAACATATTTTGGCACAAGTCATGCCAAAATTCACGGAAAAATCCGGCATGACCTTTGCTAAAATAGGACATATCGAGTGCCTGAAATTTACCAGAACAGAAATGAATCAACACTCCGGCAAAACATAGGCCACTCGGAGGTGTAACCTGCAAACATGACCGGCCACTAGGCAAGCACATATCCTATTTGAGCAACACAAGATATACATTTCAAAATATCTTATAGGACTCAAATTAGCATGCATTCAATAAGCAAAAGTAAATCATCTCATGCGTCCGTACATCGTTGAATATTATCACTAATACATCCCGAATAGTATCGTACATATAACATCACTAATACAACTAAAACCCGAGCGCACGACGGGTATCGGCGTGGACGGTGGACACCCACAGAGAAGGAACCACCACTGGATCATAGCTCCAGTGAGATCCCTCGAGAACCTGCCAGGTGTTGGAGAACCTGTGCGCCAACGCAAACAAGTAGCGACGGACGTGTGCGTCCTCCTCACTGACACGGTGACGCACCACCTCTGCGGGGTCCTCGAGCCTCTGGACTGTCACTGGCCCACGCGACCGCCACCAAAGAAGGTTCGGGTTAACGACGGGCTGGCTCCTCACCAACCTGCTCCCCCGGTAGGTAGCGCCCCTAGTACCACCCCGGCGGAGCCCAGTCCCGGACATGGCCCATCTGGTGACGCAGGTGTCCTCCGCCGACTCGACGACGAGGATGCGGGATAGGCATCGTCCACGTCGATGCGGGAAAATTGCTTTAACTAAAAAAATAACAACAAGTTCTTACTAACTAGTTCTATTAATTCAACTAGTTCTTACTAAAAATAAACTTACTATAAATAAAAATAAACTAGCACCTAATTAGTACCTAGTTCTTACTAACTAATTAGTACCTAGGAACTATTGCCCTAATTACCATCTAATTTGATGAACCTAGGGGTGGAAAGTGGTAGCGGATATTCCAATTAACCAACTTAAAAGTGAAATAAGTGGTCAAATTTTACTCGTTTATGATTCATCTTAGAAATTTGATTCATTTCCACCCTTACATGAACCCTAACTAATTTGAGCCACATCTGCATCCGATTCGTTTCCACCCTGACATGAACCCTAAATAATTTGATGCAACTAAAATATGAAGAAACCCTAGGCAGAGGTAGGGGAGAGGGAGGAGCAGGCGTGCTCACCTCGGGTGCCTGCGATGAGGGAGGGGCAGGAGGCGTCGAGGTCAGGGTCAGGGCTCGGGCGCGTGGCGGAGGGTGGCGTCGAGCTCGGGGTCGGGCGGTGTCCGGGGCGGCGTTGAGGTCGGAGGCGGGGCGGCGTTGAATCCGGGGTCGGGGCGGTGTAGAGGGTGTGCGAAGAGCGCGCGGTGGCCGACGGGCGACGGCGGCGGCGAGAGCGGGGGAGTTGGATTTGGGGGAAGTGGCCGTGGGGAAGGATGAACACCGTGGTTAAGTCAGAAGTAGCAGTAGCGCATTCCGGAAAGCGCGCTGATGAGGATACAGACCTGGGGTAGGGTCATAGGCCAGACCTACACGCCCTACCCAAGGTCACTACCCTAGAAGATAAGGAGTCTGAGAGACAGCAAGGGACCCCCAGTCAGGGATGTCGAGTGTAATCCACTGGACAGTCAGGTCACTCGGGCGTCCTCCTCCTTATCATCACTCGACCGTCCAAAGAATCACTCGACCTACCAAAGACCAGGGGTCACTCAGCATTACAACGGGCAGGCGTTCACTCTGTAGTCTTTAAGGTCATTAACATCACTTAAGGCTGGCGTTACCAGTAACGCCCCTACTTTATGTACATTAAGTCCCTTGTAATGGAGGGTGATGGGGCCCTGGCGTACTCTCTATAAGCCACCCCCCCTCCTCTGGCACAAGGGTTCGCACCCCCTGTAATATCACACACATAATTCAATCGACCGCCTCCGGGCACCGAGAGGTAGGGCTGTTACTTCCACTATGAAGGGCCTGAACTCGTAAATCCCGTGTGTACACCTTCACCATAGCTGAGATCTTGCCTCTCCATACCTACCCCCCTTTCTATTGTCAGTCTTAGAACCATGACAGTTGGCGCCCACCATGGGGCAGGTGTCTTGGCGACTTGTTGGTGAAGTTGCAAGTTTTACCGATCATCATCATCATGGTTTTCGGCGGCGGACTTGCTGGGGGCCGTGAGATCTGTCTCGACGTGCTCGTTTTCGTCGCCGACGACTCCGCATGGCTTCAAGAAGCTCCCCTGGATGTTGAGGAGCTCCCCGTCTGAGGGGCGACGCACTTCCGCGCATGCGTCTGCGGCGTCCTTCTCCGGCAGCCGTCGACTCAGGATCAGTCGGCTCCGACTGTGTTTTCCCTCCCTGCTGTCCGCCGCCGCAAGCAATCCGGTCGATCACGACTCCAGCGGTGGGTGAAGCACATGGTGGCTCGGCGTTTGGCCACCCATCAAGTCGCGGCAATCGATCCCGACGAAACCCACCACGGCCTGTTCGATCTGTCGACTGGCTCCGCGGAGACCGCATCCGAATGCGATAGCAACGACCCTGCAGCAGAAGTCTTGATGGTCAACGGGCCTCACAGTCCGCCTGGTTTTTGCCGTGAGGACAACGAAGACAGAGACGGCGATCCATCGCCTGTCCACGAGGAATACCAACCCGAGCCCCTCTCTTCGCAGCAGAGAGAAGAACTTCGTCGCCGCAACATGGATGCATTCCACACGCCCATTGTTGGAGAAACCCCCGAGGCTCGGGCCTTGGAGGAGGTGCACTTAGCCAATTTGGCTGAGCGCACTCGACTGGATAACCTTCAGCATGCTCTCAATGAGCGCGCTCAGGAGCGGATCCATGAGTCCAGTCGACGACAGCTTTTTCCGCCTCCACCTAAGGTATACCGTACTCCGATTCAGAACCTCGTAGCTGTGGCCCGAATATCAGAGTCGATTCAGCCTTCCCAGTCGGAGGCTGGCAGAGGGTTGATGCAGATTTGGGCCTTGCTCCGGGCAGCAGGAGAGCAGAACACTGCAGTGTCTCAGTCGCGGAATAGGATTCATAGTAGATCCATAGTAGCGGATACAGTCCGGTCGACCCATAGCCAAAGATCTCCCCTGCGGCATGAAGGCCGTGGACAGTATGATCGTCGGTTCGACCGCGACAATCATCGTCAAGTGCCTACGCCTCCTCCGAGGAGCGCGTCGTACGTGCCTCGGCAGAACGATGACAGAGGTTGTCACAGTGGCGAGCGCAGAGCTCCAGTCGACCCAAGAGAGCCAGGCTTCGATGCGAGCTCCATTCTCGTTCAAGGCTTGGTCGACCGGAACAGAGCGCATAGAGAAGACCCTGGCAGAGATTGTCTGAGTGGCAGAAGGTTGCATGTTTCAGGCCCAGAGTGTTTCAGCAGAGCCATCAGGGCACTTCAGGTTGGCAACCGGAGTTAGTAAGTTCACTGGAGAATCCAAGCCCGAAACCTAGCTTGAGGATTACTGAGTGGCTGTGCAGATTGGAGGCGGAAACGATGAGATAGCGATGAAGCATCTCCCTCTTATGTTGGAAGGGTCGGCCCGAGCGTGGTTGACTCAGTTAACTCCAGGCAGTACACACAGTTGGGAGGAGCTAGCTCGAGTCTTCGTAAGAACTTTTGAGGGCACGTGCAAGCGACCAGCAGGGTTGCCCGAGTTGCAGCATTGTGTTGAGAAGCCGAATGAGAGTTTAAGGGAATTCATTCAGAGATGGAGCACTTTGCATCACACCGTTGAAAATGTATCAGAGCATCAAGCAGTATGCGCTTTCAAGGAAGGCGTCAAATACAAAGAGTTGGTCTTGAAATTCGGTCGGACTGGGGATATGGCTCTGACTCGGATGATGGAGATAGCAACCCGGTACGCTAACGGAGAAGAAGAGGATCGACTTCGTAGCGGGAAGAGTAAACCAGTCGGCCAAGAGGCCGGTGGGGGTAACTCCAGTCAAAATCAGAAGCGTGAGGCCGAACCAGCAGCACCTAGACAGATTGCAGCAGTGACTCAAGGAAAGTTTAAGGGAAAACCTAAGGGGCCCTGGCCCCCTAAGAAGGTAAAGGATCAAGCAGGAAATGATGTGCTGGATTTGCCATGTCACATCCACACGAAGAAAGATGAAGAAGGTAATCTGATTTGCCCGAAGCATACCACTCGGCAATGTCGACTCCTGATCCAACAGTTCCGAGAGAAACAACCCAATGAGAAGGAGAAAGAGTCGGACAAAGATGAGGATGCAGAGGAAGACGATGGTTATCCCAAAGTCGGTTCAACTCTGATGATTTTTGCTGATGTTGAGAGCAAGAGTCGATTGAAGATCATCAACAGAGAAGTGAATATGGCTGCTCCGGCAGTGACGACCACATACCTGAGATGGTGTCAGACCGCCATCACGTTCAACCAGTCTGACCATCCTGCTCGTGTAGCCACCCCTGGGAGGCAAGCACTGGTGGTCGACCCCGTGGTCGGGGGCACTCGACTGACCAAAGTACTGATGGACGGTGGCAGTGGTTTGAACATCCTTTACGCTGAAACCTTGAAGGGGATGGGCATTCTGATGTCCAAACTTAGCGAGAGCAACATGATTTTTCATGGTGTTATCCCTGGAAAGAAAGCCGAATCACTCGGACAGATCGCCTTCGACGTGGTTTTCGGTGATTCCAAGCATTACCGTAAGGAGAAGTTGACATTTGAAGTCGTGGATTTCCAGAGTGCCTATCATGCCATCCTGGGTGGGCCAGCCTACGCACGTTTTATGGCTCAACCATGTTATGTGTATCTCAAGCTGAAGATGCCTGGCCCCAAAGGTGTGATCACAGTTACTGGCAATTGGCAGAAGGCAGAGGAATGTTTCTAGAAAGGTTCCAAAATTGTCGATGCACAGATGGCAGCAGTTGAATTCCAAGAGTATAGGGTGCAAATCCGAGTGATTTGCTCCGAGCCAAGAAGCCTGCTACAGACTCTGCATTTCAGCCGACTGGTGAAACGAAGCCGATTCATATTCACCTGATCGATCCCAATGCTGCACCGACTCATATATCAACAACACTCGATAGCAAATAGGAAGAAGCGCTCATCCAGTTCCTCCATGAGAACTGGGACATCTTCGCATGGAAACCCTCTGACATGCCAGGTGTACCCAGGGGACTAGCTGAGCACCGTTTGCATGTCGACCCCAAGGTAAAACCCGTCAAAGAGCACCTTCAGCGGTCCGCCATGAAGAAGAGAAAAGCAATTGGCGAAGAAGTGGCTCGGATGTTGGCAGAAGAGTTCATCCGTGAAATCTACCACTCTGAGTGGCTAGCCAATGTACTCATGGCCCCTAAGAAGGATGATTCACTTTGTATGTGCATTGATTTCAAGCATATCAATCGGGCCTGCCCGAAAGATCACTTCCCTCTCCCTCGCATCGATCAGATTGTTGACTCGACTATAGGGTGTGAGCGCTTGTCTTTCTTAGATGCGTATTCCGGGTATCATCAGATCCGACTGTATGGTCCCGATGAAATAAAAACAACCTTCATCACCCCATTCGGGTGCTTTTGTTATGTCACCATGCCATTTGGTCTTAAAAATGCTGGAGCCACATTCATGAGAATGATTCAGAAGTGCCTGCTCACTCAAATCAGTCGGAATGTGGAAGCACACATGGATGACATTGTGGTCAAGTATTGCAAAGGTTCCGACCTATTGACTGACCTCGTAGAAACCTTTGCCAACCTAAGAAGGTACGATATCAAGCTTAATCTGTCAAAGTGCACATTCGGAGTTCCAGGAGGAAAGTTACTCGGTTTTCTCATTTCCGAACGAGGGATCGATGCCAATCCAGAAAAAGTTGATACCATTCTCCAAATGAAACGCCCCATGCGAGTGTATGACATTCAGAAGCTGGCTGGTTGTTTGGCCGCCTTGAGTCGATTCATTTCTCGTCTTGGTGAAAAGGCCTTGCCTCTTTACCGACTGATGAAGAAATCTAATAAGTTCGAGTGGACTGAGGAAGCTAATGCAGCATTTGTAGAGCTCAAAGCCCTGCTTTCCACCCAGCCGGTGCTTGCTGCGCCAATCAGCAAAGAGCCTTTACTACTTTACATTGCAGCCACTGGACAAGTTGTCAATACAATACTCACGATCGAGCGAGAAGAGGAAGGAAAAGCTTACAAGGTTCAACGCCCAGTTTATTATGTCTGTGAAGTTTTGACTCCATCCAAGCAACAATATCCACATTATTAGAAGCTTGTCTATGGAATATACATGATTGTTGTTTATTTCTTGTGTACTTATCGCCTTAGCTGTGAATCTGTTTCGCCTAAGATGAAGTGATAAAATTCCTACCGAGTGGTGAGTCTGCCTCTCACTCGGGGGCTTAGCTGCAGTCCAGTACTCGCCTAAGTGACAAAAATCCTACCGAGTGGTGAGTCTGCCTCTCACTTGGGGGGTTAGCTGCAGTCCAGTACTCGCCTAAGTGAAAAAAAATCCTACCAAGTGGTGAGTCTGCCTCTCACTCGGGGGCTT